>NC_072402.2:20418815-20722763 GCF_028858775.2 Pan troglodytes | reverse complement strand
ACTCAGCAGTGGAAGTCTCTCCAGCTACAAACATCCACTTGCCAGGGTGGTTATAAACAGGCAACACAGAAACTATAGAAAATGTTTTTTCTATTTCATCACTCCCCACATACACTCATAGATTATTTTTGTGAGGCATCAAAATATTCTCTGAGATTTCACTTCAGGTTTTTTGTTTTTTTTTTATAGGACTCTCTGCACTCAGACCGTAACTAGTCATATATTAGATCTCATAAAAATGTAGAAATCTTTCTTCGGTATGCCTTTTTGTGTTCTAGAAAAAGGTTTAAATTTTCAAGTTTGGTTCTCTGAGTATTACAGGTTGCCAAAATGGTTATCAGAATCTCCCCAGTAAATTTAGGGCTCTATTCACAAGAACAGAACAGGCAGGGAAGTGAGAGGCTCCATGTACCGGCTGATCTGCCAGCTACAGCACAGCTGGTGTAAGTCACACCGAATTACAGAAAAATAGAACTCAAGAGTTTGTGGAAAATCTGTTCGGATTCAGTTGTCAGCTACATAATCAATGATCTATGTGAAGCCCAAATATCTCTCTGAAAAGGCCCCCTAGGAATTTTTCCTCCTGTGGTTGGTGCCTCCATCTGCACTAGTCTGGAATATCCAGTTATTTCTTTCCTTTCATAGTTAAATTTAGATCTAGGTCCCACTGACATACATAACATACTAAGAAAGCGTGAGGTTCTTAAATTTATATCTTACTACTAGGGAAAGCCCTCAGTTTTTATCCCTTAGGAATACCTAATGATTTGAATAATGGCCTCGTCAGGAATCTCTCTTAGAAAATTGAGACATGCTCATGTGTTTGTTCTTCCATGGTTGATTTAGAAAGGTCAATTGGAAAACAATATTCTCTGTCCTTGTGGCAATGCAAATAGGGAAAAAATATAAGCTGTCTGTTGATCTTCAGGAACCATGTAAATAAAACCAAACAGAGCCATCATTTGGTGCTTCATTAAACCTTAAGAATTAGCAATAATAATAAGACTACAGTTAATAGTAAATCCCAGGCCTGAAAAGGAATTTCAAAAAGGAAAGCTCTCCACTTAAACATAAAATAAATTTTAAAAATAATCTTTAAAAATTTAGGAGAAGAAATAACTACAGTCCAGCATTTGCATCCCACTTAATGTCTCCATGGTTGCAGGCAAATAGCTTTGCATAGCAGTAGGTGATACCCTCCTAAAAGGCTTCCTTCGATGGGCCAAATAGCCACAGCATTGAAATCAGCCCTGACAGACAAGACCACAGACCTGCTGGCTTGGGTCTGCCCTCTCATTGCTCTCTCTGAATATAATCTTGACATTAGCCAATAGCACCTCACCCGCAAGAGTGAGGCCCTGGGACCCTCCTAACCTCAGACATACAGGTGTGTGGCATTGGTTTCACCACCCTCTCTACTGCATGCATCTCACTTATTATCTCAGAACTTACAACCACACAGCAAAATAGGCCTTGTTGGCCCTGTTTACAGATGAAGCAATTAGAACACTCGGTTGGTAAGTGGTGGAGCCTGTGTTCTACCCTCAGTCTACCTTGCTTTCCAATGTGCCAAGCTGCTTCTGGATGTCTACAGAACTTGAGAGCTCATATTCCATAGTTCACTACTTTAGCACTTCATTATATATCCTGCCTTATATTATTCGCTGATTCACATGACCAGTCTTGAAGAAATCAGTGGTGTTTAGTCTTTAGGATACATTAGAATCACCTATGCACTTGCTTAAAATGCATATTCTTACTCTCCCTGCCTACCCTAAAATTTTGATTCAGTAGGTTTGTGTTGGAGTGGAGTAATCTGTATTTTAACAACTTCCCTCCCTCACCCTCCCCTGTGATACCAATTCAAGTATAAGAAATACTGAATTAACCTAAGTTCCTTGAGGAACAGAGCCATTATATGTAAATATGTAGTATTACAGGTATGGACTAGAGTAAATGTGTGTATGGACTAGAGTAAATATTGTATATGAACTAGAGTAAATATTTAGTAAGTACTTAATGTATCTTTATTTGAAATGACATTTTTATTGGTAAGTGACTAGATATAGACACAATGCCTTCAGCTGCACATAATAGAAGCACTAACCAAAAATGGTTTAAATGTAGAAATACTGATTAGCTCATATAACAAAAAAAATCCAGAGTTTGGTAAATTTAGTAGCTTCAGAACATCATTAAGCAGCCAGGTGTTTTTTTTTATTCTTTCTGTCTGCCATTTCCTTTTTCCTCATGATCACAAGATGCCTTTGGTAGTTCCAAGCATCATGCACAGACAGGACAACATTCAGCGAAGAAGAGGGAAGTTTCTTCTGTGTATCCCTTCTTGAAGGCAAAGACACTTTATCCAGAAGCCCCATAGCAGGTTTCTCTTTGCATCTCATGGGCCAGAATTGCTTCACATGCTCTTACCATAACCAATTGCATCTCAACCCAGAAGAATGGAATCTTTATGATTAGTTTGCCCCTCAGAAGGACATGGGGGACAGGAAGGATGAATCAAGTCAGGCAGAAGTTAGGGGTGGCTGTTGGGAAGGTAACCAATGGTATCTGCCGTACTGAGAACATCTAGGAGAAAACAATTTCTAAATTTGGGGGGAAATGAAGCATAATTTATAAGTGTCTGTACAAGACTGAAAACCAGGAGACCAAATACCTTTGCTGGCAAATCTGGGATATAGATTGTCTAGAGGCCACAAAGCAGCACTGGCTCAACGAAAATAATGAGCAAATCTGCAGTCCACCACTAGGCTATGTGTCACCTTCTGCAGAGCCTGGCATCTTCTTCCCTTCTGCCTCTGACTCATACATCCAATCCAGGGTAGCACTGACAGCATGGTGGGGGTTTTAGGGGAATGGATTTTATATATGGTAGGTACCATTTGGTGATTTTCCAAAAGAACATTTTTGAACCAAATGAGTGGTAAATGCAATCTGACTCACAAAACCCCTTGGCAAAGTTTTCTTTGCACCTCAGATTTCCAGGTGATAGAAAAGAAGAATCTCTCTGAGTGTGTGAGTGTGTGTGCACATGTTACAAAAACTACCATGTTAATGAAATATTCAATTTGAAAAAAAAAAAGAAAAGAAGAATCTCACCCAGGCTGAGACTATTTTATATTGCTCAAGAGAGTAAACTATGTCTTGAGGCTCTAACAAGCTGTGACTTTATGGAGCCACTTTTTTTTTGTCCAGTTTTCCAACAACTGAGCCTTAAGGGAACAGTCCAGGTAGAGAAATCAGTCTGTCAATCAACAAATATTTACTGACTGCCTACTATGTGCCACATATTCTTCTCAATGTTGGGGGACTGTGCAGAACATGCTAGAAAAGTGCCTCACATAGGGAGCTCTCATTCTAGTGATGGAGGATAGACAATAAACAGCAACAAGTAAATAAGATAATTTTAGATAATGACAAATGCTTTCGAGAAGATAAAATGGGGTATTATGAGAGAAGGCCTATGTGGTTGAATGAGATAAATGGAGGGAAGAATGGGAGGAAATGAGGTTAGAAAGGAGAGATAAGATTTTATTCTGAGAGAATGGATAAGCCATAGGAAGGTTTTAAGTAGTCAAGGGCTACCACTTACACTTTAGAAAGACCACTCTAGTTGCTGTATGGAGGATGTGCTATTTGTTAGGAGGAAAAGTGGAAAAGATAATGGTGGCCAGGATCAAGAAAGGAAGAAAGAACTAAAATAACTGTGAGTTTGGAGCCTAAGAATACTGCTGGGTGTTATTTCTGCAGCTACCCTATTAGGTCACATGACTAGCATTAATGTCCCCTGCTTATTGTTGGAATGATGAGAAAATGTGGGAGCTAATGTTAACATTTGATTTTGGAATCTGTGAGTTTCAAATCGTGACCCTGAATCTCCAAGTTGTGTGACCATTCCTTGTTCTGTCTGGTAAATTTCCTCAGTCTGGTCTTCCAAATCACTAATTCATTCTTTAGCTATTTTTTCTGTTATATTTATCCTACCTTTTATTTTTTATTTCAATTATATTTTCCATACCTAATGGTTCTACTTACTTTTTACATTTTCTAGTTTTTCTCATTTTACTAATATCTTCTGTTGTCTTCTCTCTTAATATGTTCAATAGCCTTTTAGAAATTTATTGTGTACATTTTAATATTTCTCTTCTGTGGGAATCTGTAATCTACTAGGTTGTTTATTTGTAGGTTAATTACTTTTAAAAAGGCTGTGCTCCTCAAAAGTCCTGTTAATCTGGCCTTTGAACTCATTTCCCCTGGGCATTTCAGCCAGATCCTGGTCTCCAATGGAGCCTTGTCAGCTCCAGTGAGTCCAGGGTTGGGGTGTGGATGAGCCCCAGGCACCAGAAACCACTCCCTATTCCACAAAATAACTTCTCCTGTCAGGTCTTCACCTTTTGCTCCCCAGGAAGAAGCAGATTTAGGAGAACACTTGCTTTCCCACCCTGTGGACATTTAGAAGTGAAACAAGGTGGCAGCAACTCCCCAAAGTCAATTGTTCCCCAAATTTCTTGTTATTGTTACTGCTCCAACTCCTTACCAACACAGTCCCTCTGCCCTGCCTAATCTTTCTTTAGAGGACACCTAGAATAGTTTGACATTTCACAGGAGTCAGAACAACTGGTCCCAAGGAAATAGAGAAGAAGAGCAGACTTATGTTGTTCCCTTTCCCTATTTTATCTTCCCACAGCCCTCCCAAGCTGTCTCTTGTCCCAGGCCAACGCAGCCATCTGATTCAGGTTGGGTTGCCCAGGGAACAGACTCTGAGATGGAGATTGGCGAATAGCAGGCTTATTACAGAGCACACTGGGATCAACACCTGTGGAAGGGAAGGGAAAGGAATGGAACTCAACAGAAGGAATAGTTGAACTATATGAAGTGAGTTGAGCCAACTAACTTCAATTAGTTATATATGGATTTTATATATATTAGGTACCATGGCTCCAACAGTTGAGCCAAAGAAGACTTCAACCAACTTCACAGGAAGCTCTGGAGCTGGGACAGCCCTTCAAAGTTGTTCAGAGTTAGACCAAGCATGCCAGGCCTTTATACCCGCACACTGTCCAATCACTGAATAAAGCTGCCCCAGAAAGTGGGCATGACCTTGACAAGGCAGTTCTCAGAGAAAGCTAACAGCTGAAGTCTGCCAGCTGGCAGCACTCCCAACAGTTGGGGGGTATAAGTCCTTCCTTCCTGAACGGGGAGCTGGGTGGCACATCACGGCATCCACAGCACCACCCACACACGCACCAGTTTAAAACAGCTCCCACCACCCCAGGGGTTTTTCACTTTCTCCAAGTCCTTCAGGATTTTGTAAGGGAGACAGGATGGGAAGCCACATTTATTCAACATTTTTGTCAAAACCGTAGTCAGCCCGGGATTTTTTTTAACCTCTGAATAACTGTCTAACTCATTTCCTTTCTTTCTGCACTTTGTCTCACATGAGCTGTCATATCCCTCTGGGGCCGATTTACTTTAGCTCCCATGTTCTCACTAACTCTCAATTCTGTATTGCTTGCTGAAAGCTTTATTTTCCCAGGAGGCTGAAGCTGAATGAGTCCTCTGAAGACCCAGCCACAGCCAAGTAGAGGTGTGCTGGCTCTGCAGAGACAACAGGACCCCTGGGCATGGGGGATGGCAATATTTTCCATGGGACCAAAGTCTGCTCTGTGAGTCCCACAGAATCCCCCATCATTTCTCAGGTCCTAGGCCCCCACCCCACCAGAGAGTTGAAGTATGTGGGTTGGGGTAGGAGCCAAGGTGAGCAGTGGTGGCGCAACTCTTCCTTTTGAAAGCTACCTGAGTGATTCCAAAAATGCCTGTTCTCTTTTACACACACACACACACACACACATCTGCCAGCTCAGGCAATCTCATTTTCTTCACCTAAGTCTTCAACCACCATTGAAAGCTACCTGAGTGATTCCAAAAATGCCTGTTCTCTTTTACACACACACACACACACACACACACACACACATCTGCCAGCTCAGGCAATCTCATTTTCTTCACCTAAGTCTTCAACCACCATTGAAAGCTACCTGAGTGATTCCAAAAATGCCTGTTCTCTCTTACACACACACACACACGCACACACACACACACGCGCACACACACACACACACACACACACCTGCCAGCTCAGGCAATCTCATTTTCTTCACCTAAGTCTTCAACCACCATTTACTTCTCTGATAACATCCAAATCTCTGTCTTCAGACGCATTTCAGACTGTTCAAGGGGCATCTCTAGAGAGATGCCATATACAAAATCCCAAATTTGTTTTCTTCCCCCAAAACCTAACTGTTTTTTTGTTTGAATTTCAGTGTTGATGAAAAGTGGCATCATACATTAAGCTCAAATCCAAAACATCAGAATCTCTCCCTCCTTCAGGCTCATTTCCAATCTATCTCAAAGTTCTACAACTTCTAGGTTTATAATATCTGTAACATGTATTCTCCTTCTTTGTGTCCAAGATCACCATCTGAGTCTCAGACCTTCCTCATTTTTTCATGTAGATTACTGTCCATGTTAGTTATCCATTGCTGTGTAGCAAAGTATCTCAAAACTCAGCGGCATAAAACAGCGAATATTTATCTCACAGTTTCTCAGGATCAGGAATTCTAGGATGGTTCACTCATATAGCTCTTGGTCGACACCCCAGACTCTTGCTGGCTGTTGTCGGGAGTTTTCAGTTCCTCACCATGTGGACCTCTCCACAGGGCTATTCAATATGGCAGTTGGCTTCCCCCAAAATGAGAGAGAGAGAGAGAGAGAGAGAGAGAGGAGGGAAGGAGGGAGGAAGAGAGAGAAAGAGAAGAATCTGATTATCATAGGGTGAGGAGCAAACCACACATATTGAAAGGCACAACAAAACTAGCTTGCTTCTTCAAGAAGCTGATCAGTGAAGGGAAGGAGTAATATATTAAGGCCAAGAGAGGGTATCAGGATTTTTAAGTTTCTTTGCCTGTACATGAAATAGCCCTGGCCTTTGTCTTTTCCCATTTCTAATTTACTTTGTTTACTTTTCGTTGAACTTCTGACTCTTTTGCTCATCTTTGCCTTTAATCTGTGATTTCTTTCATCTATTAGTAGGCAGCCCTCTCCTCAACATAGAATTATCAGGTATTACATTTGTATGGACCCGGAAATCATCCAACTTGGTTGGTTAGAATAGTGGGTAAATTGAGGAGGAAGCACATTCCAGGGATGATTTGGAGGCAGAGTTTGGAGGGGACCTCTTCTCTGCATGTAATGTAGTATGGACTTCAGACTGCTTAGGCTTGAATACTGGTCCACTGTTGTTAGCTGGGTAAACTCGGACAAAAGTTATTCAGTCTTTCTAAGCCTCAGTTTTATTATCGTTAAAAACAGGGTAATATTAATAGACCCTCCATGGTGTTATCATGAAGATTCAATAGATGACTCATTTAAAGTGCTAGCCACAAGGTCTGGCTTGTATTAAATGCTCAAAGATACTAGCTATAACTATTTATAAAGTGCAGGAGTAGTGTATGGACACGGTGGTAATGTTTTTGACTGCTCAGTGATGTTTTCTTCCCTCTTTCTGATTCTCAGGTTCTAGAATTATGTTATCCCAAACAGTAGCCACTGGCCACATGTGCCTGTTGAGCACTTGAAATGTGGCTAGTCCAAATTGAGGAGTTGTGCTATAAGTGTATAATACACACTGGACTTCAAAGACTTATCTTTAAAAAGAATGTAAAGTATTCCATTAAAAAGTTCACATTGATTACATGTTACAATGACATTTTAGATATAATGGTTTAAATAAATTATATTGTTAAAATTAACATTATCAGTTTTTGTTTTGTTTTATTTTGTTTTCTGAGATGGAGTCTCGCTCTGTCGCCCAGGCTGGAGTGCAGTACCTCAATCTCGGCTCACTGCAACCTCCACCTTGTGGGTTCAAGTGATTCTTGTGCCTCTGCCTCCCGAGGGGCTGGGACTACAAGCCTGTGCCACCACATCCGGCTAACTTTTCTATTTTTAGTAGAGATGGGGTTTCAGCATGTTGGCCAGGCTGGTCTCAAATTCCTGACCTCAAGTCATCTGCCCACCTCAGCCTCCCAAAGTGCTGGGATTACAGGTGTGAGCCACCACGCCTGGCCTGTCATCAGGTTTTTAAAATTTTTTCTTAATGTGGCTATTAGAAAGTTTAAAATTGTCTATAAGGTTTACATTATATTTCTTTTGAGCAGTTTTATAAAGATGAAATTACAGAGCTACTAAATTAAAAAGAAGAAATATATTTCTATATTTTATTTATCTGCATAGCATGAGCCCCTCTTCTTCCATTATAAGCCAACCAGATTCTGCTGACCTTCCCTGGGCAGTTGAAGCCTTGCCATCCGCACACACTGATCCTTGTGAGCAACCATCCATCACTAGGGTAATAAAATTATATCTGTGGCCAAACTTTAGCCAGCTTCTGGCATTGCCCAAAAAAACTTAGCTACAGATTAATCCTCAGAAAGCAAACAACCAACAGGGAAGAAACAAACTTCTTATTTTTTAAATTCCTTTGGCAGAGATACTTGATATCAAATTGGAGGTAAAAAGGAGGAAAATTGCACATGGCAAATACCACCAGTAGTCAATCCAGTAGACGTTTTCTCCTTCCTCTTTGCTAATAAAAGTCCCAATTTTGTTTAAGGCTACAATGTACCCAGTTCAAAAAACAAAACAAAATAAGGTATAAGAGGTGGCTATATGACATAGCTTCAGCCAATGAAATATAGACAAAAGTGTCATAGTGAGTCTTTTAGAAAGGCTGTCTCGATTTAAAAAAGGACGGGCGGGGACAAACTCAACAGATGCACACATTTTATTTTACTTTTTGCCTTCTGTCTTTTCTATCGGGAATGGGGACACAATAGTTGAAGGTGGAACAACAACCTTGAGACCTGAGGGTAAAGGTCACACACTATGAGCGGGCCAGGAAGCCGGAAGGAGCTGGGCACCTGATGACTTTCTCAGTCAGCTGCTCTACCTCTCCACTTCTTGTTACTTGAGCCAAACAAACCCTACTTGCTTCAGTCACTCTCTCTGGATTTCTGATAAACACAGCTAAACACAACCCCAGCTGAAACCTGCAGTCCAGAAAATGCTAATGTTCACAATCTGGCCCTAAAATCTGCTGTCCCGAGGACATTTTCACTTCCAAGAAAATCTGTCACTATTGGCCTAAAGCAAATAGTTATTTTGGCTCATGCAATGGGAACAAGCATGAATTATTTGGCCTTGGCTTTTTATGATCCAGCATATATAATAGTCATTTTTAAAAGATATATACTATATATCTATACATCTACATAAGTATATAGGTACAAATATATATTTCCAAGAGGGCAGGGGCTTTATCTGGCTTATTCATCATTTTATTTCCAGGCCCTAACAAAGGCCAAATCTCCTTTTCCTTAAGGCTGACTTCTCTTTCCAGTGATAATCACAACATAATTTGCTACCATTCAGAGGCGGCAACATGGAAAACATCCTAGGCTAAGTTACAGGTGACCTAGAGCTAATCCTGGCTCTACCAAATAAATAGTTCTGGGACATTGAAACATTTCTTCAAATAAAAATTCATGCAGAAATTCAATGTACTAAGCAGGTAAAATTAAAGAGAGAAAACCCGCAGCCCCTTCTACTGGGTCATAGGATAGTAAGAAATCCCCAAGAAATTTAATAGCGTTAAAGACAAATTTAAAGTAAACCTCTCACTCAGTTATATAGATCTGAAGGAATGTTGTCATGTTCATGTATAAAAAATGTGACTTGGTATAGGGTCAGAAATCAGTACACGTAAGGGCTTTGGAAATAACCTGTATTTGGGGACTATATAAGCAAGTGTTTTAACACATGGGCTTTGGATGACCTAGGACCAGTTAACTATTCCATTAATGGGTTTGATAATCCCAAAAAAACACAATCCTGAATGTCATAATACCAAGTGTGGAAATCCCAAAAAGATCAAAATCCCCAAAATATAATTCTGGAAAAAATAATTTAAAAGACATTTCTTCACATTTATAAAAAGAGATTTATTTTAGAAGCATATAAAAACATGACAGAGCATTTCACAGGCCACTTTACATAATAAAATAGGCAATAGTAAAATTTGTATTTTTACAAGCATGAACATACAGGTATACTAACAACAGTCATATGTGTATAATGTTATAAGTGGATGAACCATATTCATAAAGAAATAAGTCAAAATTCAAAATGTATAAATGCATAACACTATGGTAATTTTATGCAATCAGCTTTATAACTGTAGTCATCTGAAACACCATGACGATAACCTAAGTCTTTTGATAAGATTGATCCAAAACTTCAATGAGTCACTATGGCATATGCAATTGCACAAAGAGCTGAGATCTTGAGAAATTTTATCTTTCACAAATGCAGTTGTACAAAAAAGGACATCTCTTCATTTATTGGGGAAGTTTCAACATTTTTACATACACAATGCTTACACACGAAGTCAATGTTGTGATAATGCACTTTTGTGGAGTCAAATTGACAAAATATACATAAAACAAATTAGAACTTTCTGAAAGTCTTTATACAATTTATACTCCAGTACTGCAAATGATGTGAAGATGAAATACATAGCATAGCAAATTGTGAAAAGTAATAATAACAATGCTGACAATTTAAGATAGTGGGAAAGAACCAGAAAGAAAATTCCACATTTGAAAAAGTATATTACAGGGATACATTATGGGCAATTGCCTGGAGGTAGTCCATTAGAGCTGGCCAACATTCACAGTCATATTTTGAAGTCTTGCATGGCAATGAATTGCTGCTTTTTTTTTTCTTTTAAGGCATGACTCTCGTCAGAGAATATGTTCACATTTCATTCATTTTCCACATAGCACTGCTCTTTTCGAAATTCTTCTATGATTCGACGTACGCCAACATGAGCATTCCCTATTAAATATTTCCATCTTTGCATAATTTTTCTATGCTGTTTTGGGTACACAGAAATTCATTCCACATGCACTCATATGCAGAAGCAATACTGATAATCAAATAGTCACACTATTGTGTGTCTTCTTATCTTACTATGTGCATAATTATATTTGAACCAGTTGGTAACTTTGTTGGCTTCTTCAGGCAAATGTGGCTTTAATTCATTAAAATTTCCTAAAATGTCATTAGCTGGGAGGAATGCCACTGCAAACAAATGAAATATTTTTAAACCATATGGGGTGGCCAATTCACTTGTCTGAATTTTTCACCATATGCATTGGGCTGAATGACAAAAACAAATTTTATTGATGACACCTTGAGATTCACTTTTAGAAGCCTTGATGGGACTTAATTCCAAATCTGTCATGGTTTGGGGATTCTACTAAAATCCATTTTCTTCTGCAAAGTCCACCAAATCTTCAAATAAATGTTTATAAAGTGCTTCACTTTTTCCAGTCATTAATATACAAAGAAGCAGGTAAGTTCAAGAATGTTTGGATCCAACTGGGGCATGATGGCATACAGTTGATAAGAAAGATGGGGACGATTTTGAAAGTGTCATTCCTCAGCCAAAGTGAAGCATGCACTAGTTTGTCTGTGTTAGATTTAGTGGCAAATATCGGAAGTCTATCTTCTTTGACAGTCAAATCCCTAACTAAGAATATCTCATCACTCAATGAGTTTCAGAACACTGGAGGAACCTCTATATCAGCAAGCATCTTTGGTTCAGAATGTTGCTCACCTTGTGGAATTCTTTTTATTCTCTGATGAAGAGTGTTTTTTGAAGGCAAGCATGGCACTATGTGTGAAGGGGCAGAAGTCATACATGATTGAATCATTTGGCAGGAGACATTTGTTGTATTTTTCACCTGTGTTTTTACTTTTTCTATGATTTTCGAAACACTCAAAACATTGAGGGTAAATCTTTCTCACGTTGTGCACTCAGACTCACACACTAATCTCCTCTGGAAACACCCTCACAAGATACACTGCTTCACCAGGTTCTAGGTATCCCTTAATCCAGTCAAGGGATTTTAAACTTTAGGAATTTCAGTGTTTGAGATTATGTCTTTTGGGATTATGATTGGTACCATTCATGAACTAATTTCCCTAACTACGAAATTAGAATTCTGTTAGACAATATGAAAATGTACAATGTGAATCTCTAAGGGAGAGACATCATATGCAAGGTTTTCTAAGTGTATTTGATCATAGAATTCTTTTGTGGTGGCCTATCCTCCTGACTCCTATTCTAGGACTCACACCTTGGAAAACTCTCTAACACAGTCACTTTTGCATCTTTATAGTTATAAAAACTTAATTTTTTCTACGTTACAGTAGAATTTTCATAAGGGGTATATAAAGGCGTCAGTCTTGGAAGAAGGCTTCTAACATCTTCTTTCATGAATCCCTCTACCCACTCCTAACTACCACCAATTGGCTTGAAGCATGAAAAGTGCATCTGCTTCTTAGATGAGACCTTCACCAAATTCTAACCATGGCAAGTGCTTAAAATCCTATCAAACTTCTCACAGGGCAAAAATAAAGGATCAGAAGTGAGGATTCTAGTTCTGGTTCCTGGCTCCTCCAGCTCATTCTTGTAATGCCCTGGTGTTTCCTTTTCCTTTTTCTGATCAGGAGTCATCCTTTTCTCCCCATCATTCCAAACACCCAGAGAGGTCAGCTAGAAGACAGACTGAACAACCAGGAGCGTACCATAGCTTTCCTTCTTGAACAAGCCTTCCGCATCAAGGAGGACATCTCTGCTTGCCTGCAGGGGACCCATGGCTTTCGAAAAGAGGAATCGCTCGCCAGGAAGTTACTGGAAAGCCACATCCAGACCATCACCAGCATCGTCAAAAAACTCAGCCAAAATATTGAGGTAGTTCTCTTTTTTGTTTTATTTTGTTTTTGTTTTGTATTTTGGCAGCATTGCTTGATAAAGATTATCAACCATCAGTGTCATTTTTCAAGTGCAGAAATATATCACTATTGCTTAAGTTTAGATGATTACATTTTAGTGGTCTAAGAGGGAAACAGTTCAATTTTTCAGCTGTTCATTTATGCCAAAAAGTAGAAGGAACTTCTATTCAAAAAATATTTACTGTATATTTATTTTGTGACAACAAAGACATTATGTCAGACATTGTGCTAAGATGCTTATGTTAGCCTAAATCTCCAAGATTCTATTAATGCAATAACTTCAAATAGAGGTTTTCATAATGCACATCAGTAATGCTCCATTGTATAGCCATTGCAATCTGATGCCAGCAATTTCTCTGGCCCCATCTTCTACCCTTCTTTCCTTCACTCTGGCCACACTGGCCTCCCAGCTGTTCCTAGGACATTCCAAACACATTCTGGCCTTGGGGTCTTTGCACTCATAATTCACTCTGGCTGGATCATCTTTCCCTAGATATTCCTATGCAACGTTCTTCATTCCTCCAGGTTTCTGTTCAAATATAGCCTCGTAACAGAGGATTTGCATGACATTTTATAAAATAGCACCTCTACCCACATGGTTTCAATCTCCCTTAAAGCCTACTTTATTTTTTTTGTCACATAGCACTCATTGCAAACTACCATGGTCTATATTTGATTCCTGTTTGTTTTCTCTTTCTAAGATATAATCTCTATAAAGTCAAAGAGATTTGTTTTCTTCATGCTAAATCCCATATCCCATACCAGACAACAGTGGTGTTGTAGTCAGCACTCCAAATATTCCTTAAATTGATGAATGAATAAATAAATTAATTTTAAGGCATTAGAGTAAAAATAGAGTTTCTCATCAAAAAAAGAAAATTCTTTGTCTAAATCAAGAGAAACATGCTTGTATAAGAAGTCTTCGAGAGTTGCTAGGGTGCAAATGTACGTGATGAATCTGGGTTAACAATTTTCATGCAAGGGCTACAGATAGTGTACTTTAGGAAACTGGCCCAAAACTTGTGGAGTTATCATGAGAATTGACAACAATGCAGTCTCACGATACTTGTCCTTTTCTACTATCAAAGAGAATACTGGATTTTATTAAAATTATGGGATTGAACCAGCAATTACTTCTTTATGAATTTGTTCTTAAGGGCAAGGATATTGATTAATTTATTTTCCATCTGCAGGGTTTAGCAGACCCCATAATGTACCTGAGGCAGTGTGAAAAGTTAAAACTCTCAGTGAACTTTTAAAAAGCACTTTATTGGTATTTAGCACATTTTGAATTGACCTCAATGCCTCAAAGGTCAATGCCACTCTCAAAGTGATTAAAGGTATTTCCATGCATAATGAAGTATCATGAAAGTGACAAGAGGCAAGCAGCCCTGTGCCTTTTGAAATGACTAGAAAATCAAGTAAGTACAGCATAGTGCTAAAATAAGATTCCAATTTAGGAGTCAAAACTTCTTGGTAATTGAAAAAGCCAACAACATTCTTAGAAACATTGAACTGTTTCTAAGAATATTCTATATTTTGATCTGGATTGTTATATGGTTGATTACATTACCTTGAGTCAAGATCCGCCCAGATGTACACTTTGACTTGTGCGTTCAATACATATTATACCCCAGTAAAATACTATTAGCAATAAGGAGAAAGTCTTTCTTTCAAATCTCTAGAAATCTTGTAAACAGTTTATTTTTCTGTAATAATTGACTATCTTAGATTAGCTCTCTGAAAAAAGACAAATCCAAAACATTTTCCAAAAGACAAAGACAAAAACCTCAAAATACCTACAATCCTATTAAGGGTTTGGCATATATAGGAAAATGAAAAGGACTGGATTGAGTTTGTGGAAAATTGAACTAGAAAATATTTTAAAGGCTGTAGATAACATAGTTAAAACATTATGAAGAAGAAACTATTCAGCTACCTTTAGTAAATAACTATAAGCACTTTATAGAGAAATGGATGCTATTCAAGTATTTTAAAAGAACCTAACCTCATTAACCAGGTCAGCCCATTTGCAAGTTGGCTAACAAGATCAATTCAAGTGTGAGCTAAAGTTTGACACAGGTCCTTAAATGAAATGAAAAAAAATTTTTTTTAATCTACCACAATTGCATCAAAGTGCTTGTTTCTTTTTAAAACTCAAATGATTCCTTTTTTTAAGAAGGCAGTTGATTACAAGTTTTAGAATTAATTTATTTTTAACTCAAAGAAAATTTTATATATAGCATTGTTTTACTGTGGGTTTTCCCCTCAACTTACAAAAGCAATACTTGTTCATAATTATTTTGAAAGTTTAGGAAAAAAATGTTTAAACTTGGGGAAAAAATATCTCACAATTCAACCACCAAATGGTGATCTCTACAAATACCCAGATGAATCTCCCTTTAGTCCTTCCAAGTATTCCATTTAGGAGGCTGAGACTATGTTTGTAAGCATGATTTTTATTCTAACATTCATCCTAAACTCTATCATGTCTCATTAAAATCTCTTTGCATGGTGCATACACCATGATTTGCTTAATTATTGTCCTAATGTCGAAATATCACTTTGGGGGGCTGAGGCAGTAGGACCAATTGAGCCCAGGAGTTTGAGAACAGCCTGGGTAACATAGTGACACCCTGTCTCTACAAGAAAAAATAAATAATTAGCTGGGTAGGGTAGTGCACGCCTATAGACACAGCTCCTTGGGAGGCTGAGGTGGGAGGATTACCTGAGCCCAAGAGGTGAAGGCTGCAGTGAGCCATGATCATGCCACTGCACTCCAGCCTGGGCGACGGAGACCCTGTCTCAAAATAAAAATAATTTAAGAAAGAAATATCTTTGTGCATAAATATGTATCTGCGTTTGGATTATTTCCATAGTATCTATTCTTAGAAGTGGAATTACTAAGGTATGAATACTGTGAAAGCTCTTGATACATGTTGCCAAATTGTTTTCCGGAAAGTTTATACTAATTTACACTTCCATTAGCATTATTTGAGTGCTTTTTTTCCACTTTACCTATGCCAGAATTGAAATTTATCACTTTAATTTTTGCTAACTTCATGGAACACAAATAAGATTTTTTTTCTTAGTGAAAGTGTTGAATCCACTTTTTTAAAGTGACTATGTAAAGTAACAATTTTGGCTGAGTGCCTGTGGCTCACAACTGTGATCCCAGTGGTTTAGGGGGCTGACTTGGGAGGATTGCTTGAGGCCAAGAGTTTGAGACAGTGAGACTCTGTCTCTACAACAACAACAACAAAATTAATAATAATAAAGTGACAGCTTCATTTCTTCTTCTAATGATTTATGTCTTTTGTTAATTTATCTTTTGAGTTTTAGTACTTTTAAATTTTGTTGATTTGACGAGCTCTTTTATTTTACATATTAGAAATAATAACTGGTAATGTGGTAGTAAGTGTTTAACAATCAGCAATCAGTTCTTTTCTAGGGGAAAAGAGAGCCTGGTTTGTAGTATTTTCCTATTTCTATGGTGTAAATACTCCTATGATTTCAAACAACCAGCAAGATGACACTGTACACAAAGATGAGATGTATACAATC
This sequence comes from Pan troglodytes, assembly GCF_028858775.2. Classification (NCBI taxonomy): domain Eukaryota; kingdom Metazoa; phylum Chordata; class Mammalia; order Primates; family Hominidae; genus Pan; species Pan troglodytes. The sequence continues at coordinate 20,706,260 of NC_072402.2, read as the reverse complement.
CACTTTCACATACAGCTCCAGGCTGCTTGCAGTACATCACTGAAACCCTTGGCAATAGTATATGTTACAAATGTTTTTTCAGTTTGCTTTTTCTATCTTAATTGTATTTACAGCGTCTTTACAAGTTTTACACAAAGGTAAATATTCAAATATTTTGCTTTGTAATTTCTCTCATTATTGCAGTCCTCCCACCTTCATCTGTGGTTTCACTTTCTGTGATTTCAAAAGTTTACAGAAATATTAAATAGAAGATCCCAGAACCAAGTAATTCATAAGTGTTCAATCGTGTGCTGTTCTGAGTAGCAGGATGAAATTTTGCATATCCTGTTTCATCCCACCCATGGTGTGAATCATCCCTTTGTCCAGCACATTCACACTGTCAATACTCTCTGCCCATTAGTCACTCAGTAGCCTGTTGGTTACCAGATCAACTGTTCAGATGAGGTATCACAGTGCTCATGTTCAGGTAACCCTTATTTTACTTAATAATGCCCCAAAGCACAAAAGTAGTGATGCTGGCAATTCCACTATGGCAAGGAGAAGCCGTAAAGAGCTTTCTTTAGGGAAAAGGTTAGTTCTCGACTTAATAAGGAAAAATAAAATTGTATGCTGAGTTTGCTAAAGTCTATGGTAAAAACAAATCTTCTATCCATGAAATTGTGACAAAGGAAAAATAAATTCATGCTAGTTTTGCTGTCGCACTTCAAGCTACAAGAGTTACAGCCACAGTGTGTACGATATTATAGTACATTGTTATAATAGTTCTATTTTTAGATATTGTTAATCTCTTACTGATAAATAACTTTATCATAGGTATGTATGTATAGGGAGAAACAATATATATAGGGTTCAGTACTATATGAGGTTTTGGGCATCCACTGGGGGTCTTAGAACGTATCCCCCTTGGATAAGAGGAGACTACTGTACTTCTAAGACTAGAAAGTTCCTCATTCAAAGACAGAATAATCTCCTCAATTATCTGTGACTTTTATGGCTTAATTTAAAAAATATTTTAGATCTATTTTTTTCTGAAATCTATAATGATATATGACATGAGGTAAGGATCTAAATTAATTATTTTCTGAGTAATTAGAGCCCCCAGCCCACTTGTGAAATTACTCCCCCATTGATTTATGAATTGCATATAGAGTATATTCCTTTCCTACACTTACCAAGGTCTTCATTGACATTACAGGTAGCTATATACATTTACTACACTGATTTACTTATCCTTATTTTAGAAAATATTTTAGCATATAGTAGAGTAAGTTTCCTTTCATCACTGTCTTTACCAAAACAGAAAACAAAATACCTGCATACATGCAAAAAGACAAAACCAAACTCTACTTAGTGTTTTTGACACTTTTACATCTTCAATTAAGGCTTCATTTGCCCTTGGGTTGTCTAAATCCCAGTTAAAAAATGAGCAAGAGTCTGTCTGTGGTCTTTGAAATTCTTGTAATTTATTTGCTATAAAAATTCTTCCTTTCCTAGTAGAATTCATAACCATAGTTTAAACATTATTTAGGACTTTGTCAAATATAATACTTAAACTGGAATGTCTCCCCAAGTAACAGATTTGTGTTTTTCAAAGGCCTACACAGAACTCTCACTTTTTTTCTTAGTAAATACCAATTTCTTATATGTCTTCACTCTACATTGGAATTTATTTGAATGTCAAGTATAATACAATTTTTTTCTATGGACAAGCAGAATTTTTAAAAAATTTTTAAATCAATACTTATAAATGGGTACAAAAAGTTAAAAACCATGGTTCTTGGGACCACTAGCCTGGTGGTACAAGAAAGTCAGTTCTATTTCCAGAACACCAAAACACAATAAAGACGTGACTAACAACACTCATGGACAAAATCTGGACACAAATGAGCCAGAAATCTCTCATATTCTCTAAAAAATCTAGATAAACTCTTTTTCATTGTGTATGAATCAGGTTGATTCAGACTTGCTTGCACTGTGTTAACTTCATTGTGGTTCTGGTTCAATCCATAAAAAATCTTGCCTGATGCAATATTGAAAAAAAATCCTTTTCCAAACTTATGGCACCAACTGTGAAATACATTTTTGTGAAAAGCTTTTATGTCAGTGATGGCCAACGGCAACCCATGACTATATCAACACAATGCATGTTCTGTTTGGTCCATATATGGTTTACAAAAGATCTTGAATAATATGCCAATATTGTTAATTTGAGCAATTTCATATAAAATCTGGATTTCTAGCTTCCTTTAAAACACTATTGAGACATCTTTCCCACCTGGCAATAATCACCTAGAATCAAACCACTGCTGCTTCCCTCAGATAAATTAGCAGAGATCACTTCTCTCTGAGATAGGACTCTCTCACTCATGCACACCATCAGCCTAATTACAAAATGCATTCATTTAGGTAACCCCTGCTTTAAATGATGTTTCCTTATCATGTGTGATGGGAAATTAATGGGAAATTTGACTAAAAATTACAGATTTTAGAAGACCAAATAAGAGCTCGAGATCAGGCGGCCACAGGAACTAACTTTGCAGTACACGAGATAAACATCAAACACCTACAAGGAGTTGGAGATCTTCGAGGAAGAGTAGCCAGGTGAGAAGAAGCATGTTGACTAATGTTTAACAGTGAATTCTTGGCCAGTGAATTCTCATTCCCAAACAAGCTCCATGCTGTGGAAAAAAGATATTGTCTACACATTAAGCTAAACTAATGAGATGGCATTTGAGAAAGTGTACCATAGAACTTTGAATGCCTCACGCTACCTGTGAGATTCAAAGTTTCTGTAAAGACCCCTTACACAGTTTGATTCCAATGGAAGTGACCAGAGTTCTGTCTTTACAGCCTCAACCGTCCAAATGCCAACATCCATACATAGACGCACCTTCATAACCATGTACGAAATCCCCATATGTGTCAAATGCTAATGAGTAAAACATTTAAAATACACAAGAATTATAATAGTCTAATGGGATTTACTGCCAAATGGATAAAGTTTTGAATAACATCTTTTGTACAAGATTTCTAAATCAAAAGAATTGATGGTATGCAGTTCAGCAAACATGTGTAGGTATTAAGAATGGCAGGACCACTCTGGCAGACACATCAAAGATGACTTGTGAATGGCTGACTGTGGACACCTTTCCATCTCTACATCTTCTGCCAGTACCTCATTCCTCTCTCCTGAAATACTCCCATCTCCATCTGGTTAATCCTCTCGGAATTAGATAATTACTACCTAAGAATTAGATAACTACTACCTAAGACAAAGCTCTCTTAGGGTATTTACCCATTTAATTCAACAAAAATGTATTAAGCACTCATCTTATGCCAGGCCGTGTAATGTTAGAATTCAGCAACATGGTCTCCTTTCTATAGCTGTTTACAGTCTACCAGGAAAAACAAGCTGTATCAATAACCAATACAGTGAATGCTGTACTAAAAGTCTGGGATGCTACGGAAATGTCCAAATCAGACCCACACAGAAGAGAGGCTTCCCAGGGGAAGTGACACTTGAGCTGAGTTTTGAAGGATTTATAACAGTTAACTAGACAAGGAAAAGTGAGAAAGACAATTTACCTGGAAGAATAATATGTGCAAAAGAACTGAGGGAAGGATCACTGTGACATGTTCATGGGCCTACCTGGGAGAATGGCATTTTGGTTATGGTATTTTGGAGTAGGCATTTTGAGAAAGTTGGGACAGGAAGCCAGAGAAGCAGTCCAGACCTGGAGGATGAGGGGTCTTGTAGGCTAAGGTAAAGAGTTCGAACTTTATGTAGAAGGTTATAAATGACCATGGGGGGATTTTAAGTAAGGGGGTGGCATATCATATTTTGTGACATTCTAGTTGCAGTGAATTGGTAGAATACAAAAAAAGGTTGTGGAGATCAGAGGAAGGCTATTGTATCAATCCAGGTGAGAAGTGGCAGGGCCTAAACCAAGGCACTAGCCATGAAAGCCCAGAGTAGGGGACAGACAACACAGACATTAGAGAAATAGAATCTACAGGATTACTGCATGAATAAACATGGAGGATTAATTAAGCAGGGGGAGGTCAAGGATAGTGACCAAAGTTTCTGGGCTTGGAGACTGGTTGAATACTCATGTTATGCCACAGAGAAGAAAATATGAAACAAGGAGCAATTATAACAAGGAAGTGGAAAGAGAAACGGAGTAATAAAATGTTTGGCTTCCACCATGTTGTGTATGAGACGCCATCAGAATATTAGCTGGAATGGGCATGGAGCTCAAAGGGGAGGAAGGGAGGAGGTGTCAGGGATGCCCAAGTTTCTGGTTGGCCCACAACATAAACGACTTACTGGCTTTGGGAAAGACTTTGTAGTTCTGGAGTGTGGCTTCATTTCTGTTAAAAATAAAAGATGCCGTCTTGGAAATAATACATATGGTTAAAAAACTCTCATCCAAGAAAAAAATAACTGTCAGCCAGTCCAGAGAATAAACAGGTGAATTTATATTATATATTAATATATAAATAAATAATATATAGAAATATTTATTTCATGAATATTTTATCAATACCAAAGAAGTTTTATAACATTTGGGTAAGTTATGAAACAAGATAACAAAACAAATATCAGCAAACCCACAACCCTATTTAGATGTGCCAAGATTTTGCAAAGAAGATAAAACCAAACATGGATTCTTTGTTTGTTTCTTTTTTGAGACAGAGTCTCGCTCTGTCACCCAGGCTGGAGTGCAGTGGCGCGATCTTGGCTCACTGCAGCCTCTGCCTCCCAGGTTCAAACAATTATCATGCCTCAGCCTCCTGAGTGCCTGGGATTACAGGTGCACGCCACCATGACTGGCTAATTTCAAACATGTTTTAAATGAAATATAATTTGGTTCAATTTGGTGGTATGCTGGTGACACTCCTACCAACTATTTCTTTCTGCAAACCACTTACAAACCAATTATTTTATTTTTGTAAACCCTGTTTTATTTACAAGACAAAATAGCAAATGGATCTCAAAGAAACTAAGAGATTAAAGAAATTACATCAAGATACGCAATTCTTTTTGCTCTGCTTGCTTTTTGCTTACCTTCCCCTTCAATCAAAAGCAGTGATTTTAGGACAAGGTCTTATTTTTCCTTGAAATGTCTCCCTTTTATGGAAAATTTCTGAAATCTATTTGGCAATCTGAGACAGAGTTTGGCTAAGGGCCATGAGACTTAAATTCACCCTCCCTCTCCTGTTTCTTTTCTGTGCCTTTGCCAGGCAAATGACTAATGGACAAGCTAAGGCAGATTGATTACTGTCTTTCCACATAGAGGGACCTCTATTCCAATGAGCATTTTGGCATAAGTAAAATTAAGTTGATTGTTTTAACATAATTGCTAGCAAACATTTTACTGCTCCATAAATCAGTCTCAATATTTAATAACTACAATGAGATTTGAATTTTACACCTTATTTCCCATGGCAATACATTGCAGTTTAAAAGTAAGTCCTCCCAATGAGATGAGGTTCCCAAAGTTGCCAGCCTGCGTTTGATACCCTGTCCTTTATTTAATAGACTAGAGGCTTGCATGGGTCATCAGAGAGAGAGGTCACGTCCCCTTAGAGATTCAGGTGAAGTGCAAAAAAGGAAAAGGTGAGCATGGGAAGGGCACCCCTAGGGATGGATATGACTTACAATCCGTAGCCGCAGTCAGAGGCGAACTCTCTAGCCCCATTTGGCTCTTTAGGACTCCAGAACAAACCTGCATGTGGGTAAAAAAAAAAAAAAAAAAAAAAGATAAATTTTGTTGATTTGTGATTAAAAGCAAAATCATGTTCTTTAAAGAAACATAATAATGTGGATATTATGACAGGCCTGGTCAGAGAGGGCAGAATAAAAACCTCTTATTCCACTCCTCTTACTTGAGACAACTCAATGCCAGTGAAAAATAAAAGAAGGAAAACAAAAAACTCCCTTTAATATAATATGGAAGTTGCTGTAACCACCGACCACAAACAGAGCACACTTACCAAATATTGTGACATTTGGACCGATACAGTCCTTCTCAGATTTAAACATAATGATTTCCCACTAGTCAACAGTCATAATTTTGAGAGACATTGGCAAAATGGAATCAAGCAGCATTACTTAGAGGCTCGGGTGGGTCATCGGAGAAAGACAGCATGTCCCCTTAGAGATTCAGGTCAGCAACACCAAACAGCCGGGAGGTATAGCCAAAGATGCAACCGTGTTCTTTATCATTTCTATCATCTAGGACCTCCCTCCTTGCCCGCTTATACCTGAGAGAAACTGGCTGAAGTGCAACAGGCTGAGGAAGGAGAGAGATTTGATACTGCAAGCCTGAATAGAGGATGCGATCTACCAGCCACCAAACACACTCACTGATCCTCTGCAGGTAGCAGAAACATTCAAAGACATAATAGTTATTATTAGAATGCAGTCATGCATATGAATCACTTCCACTATCATCCCCAGATAGACAGAAGACAGATAGATAGATGATTGACAGACAGACAGATAATAGATACATAAAAAATAAGCAAAAGACTAGTGAATACACTTCATGAAGGAACTGCCCAGAAAAGTATAGGAAGAGTTCAAGCCAAAAGTTCTCCCGGTTTCAAAGAAATTAAGAACAAAAGACAAAGAATTAAAAAAAAAAAAAAAAAAAAAGGATTACTTGTGAACAGTCACATGTAATTTGGCCCTTCTAAAAGGCCCACTGAATCTACAGTAAAAAGATTTTCTCTTTAAAATATAAACCCATAAGGACCAGGGATATCAGCATAGAAGTCTTGGAACCTAGAAAGCAGATGGAAACATGAAAACTGCCTTAGCAGAATGAAAGCCAATTTTCAAGTTGTAGGATAAGCTGAGAACAACCTAACTTTATGCAACAGAATTTTCAAAAGGCTTCAGGCCCTTGCCACTAGGGAGAGGAACTGAGAGAGGCAGTGAGAGGAAGGGTCAGAAACCACTGTAGTTTATTATTAGCTTATTAGTTATTGTTAACTTTCAAATTACAGACATCTTTTACTTTGATAAAATAAATAATAATTTTAAAAGTAAGGTATAAAAACTTTTCCCTCCAAAAGAGACTATCAGATAACAAAAGGAGATAGATAAACTGGAATTGCTCAGGGATAGATGAAAGAAAAAGTCAAGATACTATGAAGATTAATCTACTTTAGAAGCTCTTAAAATATAACAAATGCAACCAAAAATAATGAGTTATAAAAAGTAAAAACATGAGTAAACCACACCAAATGAAAAGAGATAGTTACTTTTCAATATAAAAATGATTGTAGAAAAATTGTCATATGACAGGCAAGGAAAACTCATCCAATATAGAACTAATAGAAGGCCCTAAAGAAGAAACAGAACGAATTCTTCAAAAAAAAAAAAAAAAATCATGCCTATAAGAGAAGAAAGTGTTCTTGAAATACAGACGTGAATCTATAGATTAAAAGGAAAAACTGTGACCATGGAAAAAATGATATAAGAACAATGAAACCAAGATATCCTGGTTGAAGTTGCTGAACAATAAGGATAAAGACTGCAACGAGCATCCAGGTAGACAAAGCAAGTCTCATAAAAAAGGAAAGAAATGTCATCACCTCAGACTTCTCCACCTCAACCAATGCTAGAAAAGAATGGATTGATGTTTATCATGTTCTGAAAGAAAGAAAAAAAATGTTATCTCAACTAAGTTACCTTTCAATCACAAGAGAAGTCAGGTATTCTCAAGCACTCAAGAACTTGAGAATTCTAGTACTCCTGAGCCCTGCTTTTAAAATCTGGATGACAAAATCTGGCCAACCATGGAATAAATCAAAATAAGGATCTTAGAAAAGAAATCATGGTTTGAAAGGATTATCAATGAACATCTAATCTACATATAAAGTGAACATTAAATAACCGTAGACATTCTAGTGACAGAACACAGTGCAAATGTCATAAAATTTAACATTTTAAAATTAGCAAATTATTTTTTTAAATGTTGAGGGCACAAGTATATAAACTTATTTATTTTCTCATTTTTTGGCATATGGTCAACAAATAATATCTAAAGTTGGTATTGAGATGGCAGCTGTGACAAGTATAACAATTCCAATCTATGATAGCTTTTTATAGCTTCTTTTTTTTAGAAAAGAAATCTCTCTCATAGTGAAGAAATACGTATCTGAAACTCAACAATTTCTTCATTTCTCACTACATTTATCTTTTCTTAGGTTAAAGTAAAATTAAATGTAATATTTTAAAGTTGATGCATATAATATAATCCCAGTATTCTAAATTATGTTTTCTTCCTATCTCTGTGTGTACATATATATATATGTACACATGTATTTTAAGTATATATGTATAATGATGAACAGAATGATAATCAAATATTAATAATGTTACTTTTTAAAAGGGATTTGGAAAGATCTTAACTTTCCTCTTTGTTCTTTGAGGCATGATATGAAATTTTTTCTAATGGTGATATACTATTTTAACAGAAATAATAAAATCATTCTAAAGGAGGAGGAGGCAGAGGAACTCCTTTTGGAATATAGAGTGCAGCTTTGAAAAGCCATGAATCAATCCTTGACTTCAACATGTGGGATTAGGCTAGTGGGTGGTGGTTAGGGGAGGTGAAAATGAATAGGCGGCAACTCTCAAGTTGAGTAAATAAATCATAGCTGCTAATCTTATGTGGGTGCTCCCCCTGTGTCAGGCACTGGTTAAATGCTTTGCGTGCATCACCTCCTTCCATCCCTAAATAACCTACAAATAACACTATTCAGGACAGCCATTTACAGTTTTGAAGGTTGAGCACTCCAGGAGACATTATTCACATTGTCAATCACGTGTTTCTGGCATTCCTGGAGTCGTGTGGTAGACAAGTTGTACAACTGTATGCAGTGACCATGGCATCATTTCCCCTTTTTTTCAGATGAGGAAAACTGAAATCTGTAGGCATTAAGAAGCTTGTCCCAGGCCGGGCGCGGTGGCTCATGCCTGTAATCCTAGCACTTTGGGAGGCTGAGGCGGGTGGATCACGAGGTCAGGAGCTCGAGACCATCCTGGCTAAGACCGTGAAACCCCGTCTCTACTAAAAATACAAAAAAATTAGCCAGGCGTGGTGGCGCATGCCTGTAGTCCTAGCTACTCGGGAGGCTGAGGCAGGAGAATGGCGTGAACCTGGGAGGCGGAGCTTGCGGTGAGCCGAGATTGTGCCACTGCACTCCAGCCTGGGCGATAGAGCAAGACTCCGTCTCAAAAAAAAAAAAAAAAAAAAAGAAGCTTTTCCCAGATCATAAACCTAGGAGGTAGCAGAAGCATGGTCTATCTGACACCAGAAACCACATTTTTAACCAGTAGCCTCCACTGCACAGACCCTGCTGTCCCTGAGGGTGGGAAACGAAAGAAGGATAGAAGGGAGATGGCAGGAAGTGGTGGTAGCAGCAGCCACTCCTGAGCAGGGGTCTTAATATGGACTCACATCAGGACATTCTAACTAACCAACAATAGAGGTGCCATTCTGACAATGACAGGTTGTGTATGCAAAGGTGTAAAACATCTTTTGATCAGGAATTTTGTGCGTACCATCCTGCTCCCATTCTTGATCAGACTAATTCCTAATTTTTTCTCCCAGCAGCTTCTTCACCCCCACTACAGCCATTTTTAAGGATGATACTAAAGGGATACCTTTAGTATCTTTTTAAAGAAATGCTCAGGCAAAATTGCCATCTTAACTCACCTTTGCCTCAAATCTTTTGCACCAAAAACTTTAAGGAAAAAAGATTCATTCTGGGATCCTAAAAATGTTGACATCATAAAGCACACAATATTTATATCACTTAGCATAATAATATGAAAATGTATTTCCTAATTAATATAATTTGATGACAGTCAAAACAGTTATTTTATAAAAGTGACAAATATCAAAATAATCCTTGATAACTCAGATATACAAAAGATAAAGTCCTTCAGTGCTCTTCAACCTATCCTTCATGCATATGTGAAAGTATACAGAAACTGACCATTAATACACTGTGCAACCTGCTCTCCCCCAAGAGAGTCACGGGTAACGGTTGTGGGGGTGTGGTTCTGTGTGTTATCTTTCCTAACATACTGGGAAGATAATCTTCAGCTTACCTCACTAGCTCCTTCTCACCAGAATTCCTCCCCTAAATTATCACATGCAACTTTATGGACCAAAGCTTCATTCATATGTTAGTGTGAATTGGTTTTGTCCTAATATGACAATGCCTGACTGAGACCATTCAAGGAACAGGAGTTTTGTTTGAGGCTAAAACGGTGAGAAATTGGAGAAGATGGATTGGAAGATTTTGATTTGCTGGGACACCTTTTCTTGCCAACGGAGAATTGATAGTCTGGGGGCCAAGAAAAGAGGATAAAGAGAGGAAAGTGGATTTAGAACATGATATATAAGAGGAACAAATTTTAATTTTGCCTAACCATAGGCAGCAGCGTATATTTCCAAAACATCAAAATTTGCTATAACTCCTATGACTAAGTTAATATCAAGCTGAAAATGTAAAAATTCCCTCAATTTACCACAATATCCCCATGTAAACTATTTCAAGTTGGTGCTCTGGTTTGAGCCAATGCATTCAACCTGGTTTCTCTCTCATCAGAAAGAGAAGGGAAAAATGAAGAAAGAGATTCCTGAATACACTCCTATATCTACCAACTCATTCTTCAAATGACTTTAGAACTTCGGCCATCAAATGAATGTGCAGGTGTCTACTATAGTGTTAAAAATGTTATAAAGGTATTGATCTCACACCAATTTCCATCTTGCCATTAGATGTGATTCAAGCATTGTGAAGCTTTCTGGAGACATTCACTTATTCAGGCAAGAGTACCGGCAAATTGAGAAAGCCATTCAAGAATTCGTGCCCGCCCTGGAAACTCTTTCCAAGAACTTGGACATGAAGGTAATTGAAAATAGATGGGACTCATATTACGTGTTACTGCCAGAAGTAAGATCATTATAGCTTATCAAAATGCCCAATCAGGTGGTAATTTTTTAAGAGAACTCTTTTCTTCCAAAGGGTGTCATTCTGACAGCTCACTCATATATGCCATGGAAACAGTCAACTCAATCAACAAATGTTTAATGAATGTCTGCTGTGTTCCAAAACAGCCATCTACTCTAAGCATGCACTGCTTGAGTCCACCATTGCTGTTATTTTTTTACTCTCTGGAAGTAGTAAAATTATTTTTACTCAAAGACTATGGAACCAAGGAATATAAACAAAAGAACTTCCCATGGAAGCTATTATTATTAAAAGTCCAACATAAATGTGAATTGTTCATGTTACATCCCACTTAAAGCCCTGCAATGGGTTGTATCTCTTACAAAATAACACGTAAGTCCTTTGGTTGGTCTGGATTTTAAAGGCCATCTGTGCTTCTTGACTCACCCTTTATGCCCAGTGATACTGAGCTCCCTGTAGGTAGGTCCCCACTCACACCAAGATATTACACATCTTCCTCTAGTTTGTGCTCTTTTCTGCCTGAAGTGTCTCTTTTTCACCTTCCCAGTCAATGGTTTCACTAAAGTGGAGCCCAATGCAAAGTTTTCTGTGCTCCACTTTGTCACATCTTATGCAAAACAAGCACTTCTCTTCTCCTCTGAAGTCGTTTGGGCAGAACAAAGCAGACATCCTCTGGAAATTGGAAATATGAAAATTTGGCGTTTGATTATTTGTTGGTAGGCGCCAGTTAGTCCAGAGCAGGTGTTACTGAGCACATAGTTTACTCTAGTCCCATCTGGCTCTCCTTATCTACCTCCTACTCACCCATCTTATTAGGCCCAATAATTTTTAAACTCTCTTTGTTTTTCAAGGTACTCAATCATATCAATAACATGGCAATTTTATCTCTGGTTTTCTGATTTAAGACTTCATTGATTTTCTTAAAGTCTTGAGCAAAAATTCCAGAATACTGTTAAATAAAAGTGGTCACAGAAGGCAACTTATCTGGTTCCTGATTATCCTGGAAATGTCTTTGCTGTTTGCTGCTGGCTATTGGTTAGAAATATTTTTTAATCATGTTAAGGAAGTATCCAGTGATTCCTACTTAGTTTTTATCAGGATGGAATATCTACTTTAATCAAATGCCTTTTAGATATCAACAAATATCTAGAACCACCATATTGGTTGTTTTTTGGTTTGGGGATTTGTGTGATGTTTGTTGACTTCTTTGGCCTTCTAATGTGTTAATACATTTCCCAATACTGAAACATTCTTGCATTTCTATAATGAAAGCTATACAGTTATTGTATAATAATTCAATATTTAATTTGGCATCAGGATTCAAAAGTGACATTGGACTATAATTCCTCTCTGTTTAGTATATTTTTAAAGATAATGCATACACATAGCTCAAAAACAAAACTACATAAGAAAATATAGCCAGAGAATTTTCATTCCCACCCCTTAACCATTCATCACATTTTTTTCATGATCCTCACAGGTAAGCATTTTTATTAGTCAATTGTGGATGCATTCAGTATGCCCTTATGCAGATATGAGCAAATGCAAATACATATTTTTATTCCCCCTTTATTGCACAAAAAACAGTGTATATATATATATAGTATATGTAAATAAATAGTATATATATAGAGCTATGCTTTAAAAAAAAAAAAACTAAACAAATATATCCTGAACATCTTTCCACATTGATACACAGAGACCTTCCTTATCCTTTTTTACAACTGCATACCCTTCCTTTGTATGTAATAGTTCAGTCAACTGCTCTTGCATAGGTGGACATTTGGGTTCTTTTAAATATTTTGCTCTTTCAAACAATGCTGCAATGAATAACCTTGCACATATGTCATTTTGTATGCGTATAGATATATCTGTAGAATAAATATCCAGAAGTGGGATTTCTGGATCAAAATAGAATAAATAAAAGCAGAGAGAATTAAGCAGAGAGAGTACATGTGTGTTGTTTTGAAAGATCTTGCCAAATTGCTTCTATATGGCTTTCACCTCATTGCACACCCACCAACAATATGTAAAATGTCCTGTGTCTCCATTGCCTCACCAATGCAGTATTGTTCAACTTCTGAATTTTGCCATTCTTATAGGAAAAAGGCAGTATCTTTTTGTTTTAATTAGCCTTTTTTATTATGGATGAAGTTGAGCATCTTTTCACATATTTAAGGGGCATTTGTATTTCTTTTTGGTGAACTATCTGTTTGTCTTTTGCCTATTTCTCTACTGGGCTATTTTTCCTCTCTATCTCTAGGAGCTCTTTATATGGTAAGGAGATGAGCTGTTTTCTCTATGACACAAATTGCAAATGCATTTCCCCAGTTTGTCATAGGTCTTTGGTTTTCGACATGCACAAATAGTTCTCTAGTTGTAGTTGAATTTATCAGTTCTTTTGTGGCTGCTGGAATTTCAAATCAGTTAGAAAGAGCTTCCCTACACAAAGTCTTGAAAGAATTCTTCATATCTCTTCAGGCACTTTCATGGCTTTGTTGTTTACACTTAAATCCTTCGTCCATTTGTAGTTTTCCTAATATGTGTCTTAACTACTGTTTTAATTATTGAATCTTTATAGTATTTTTATATCTGGTAGGGCTAGTTCCTTCCATTACGTTCTTTTTTCAGTTTCCTGGTATAATTAGTTGTTTTTGCTTATAATTTTAAAATCAGCCTGTCTCATTTCAATAAATAAATCAAAAATAAACTATTTTAATCTGTATTAAAATCACGTTAAATTTGTAAATAAATTTTAGAATTGACATAGTCATAATGTTGAGTGTTCTATCTAAGAATGTAGTGTGCTTCCCATTTGTCTGAGTTTGCTTTTAAGTTCTTGAGGAGTATTTTCAAATTTTTCTCATGTAGATTTGGCATAATTTCTTATTAAATGTATTTTGAGATTTTGAAATCTTTTTCTTTTTAGTTTATTGTAACAGGGGCTTCGATATGCCTTCTAATTCATTATTAGTTGTATATTATGAAGACAATATTAATTTTATATTCCACAGTGTATTCTCTTCTTGATTATAGTAAGTTTTTGGTTTCCCTTCCTCCCCAAGAACACAATCATATGCTCTGTAAATGGTAATAGTTTTAGCTCATGTTTTTTCATTTTCATGTGCAAAATTTCTCTCTCTTTTCTAATTGCTTTGACTAATAACCCCAAACAATGTTAGATAGTATGTGGGAATAGTGGACATCCTGGTCTTCTTCCTAACTGTAACTGTCCTGTGTTTCCCTTATGATGGGGAAAGTAAGTTTCCCCATTAAGCATGTTTAGTAGCCAACTATTCCTATATTATTGAATTTTTTAGAAATCAAAAACGATTATTGAATTTTATCAAATACCTTTTCAGCATTTATGAAATGATGTGTACTCTGTTATACTAGTGTAATTATTTCCTATTATTAAACCATCCTTGCATTTTCTAAAATAAATTACACTCATTATGATGTATTTTGTTGTGGTGCAGGATAATGTTTGCTGACATTTTACTTAAGAATTTTGCATTAGTGCTTTTAAGTGAGATTAACCTATTTTCTGTGCCATCGTTTTCAGATTTTGGAATCACCATTGAACTGACCTCATAAAAAAATTTGAAAGTTTTCTTATTTTTCTATGTTCTGAAACAGTTTAAAGAGTATTATAAGTATTCTTTAAGGATTTGGTAGCTTTGCTTCTGACATATTATCTGAGCCTGATGATTTGATGGGGAAGGAAGCCCTTTGATAGCTTTCATTTTTTATATTTATTTTTTTGAGACAAGGTCTCTTTCTGTTGATTAGTCTGCTTAAACTTTCTATCCCTTCAGAGGTTAGCTTCTATAAATTCCTTTTTCTTAGAAAAAAAATCTGTTTCCTTCAGATTTTGAATTTGCATAAAGTTATGCAAAATGCTTTTAGGGTGGTTTTAATTCTCTCTGCTTTTATTTATTCTATTTTATTATTTTGTATATTTGTGCTTTTTTCCCCCCCTTGATTAGGTTAGGTGTGCCTTAACAATGGTTTTACAATTAACAAATCCTTTTATATATTTTTTATTTTCTGCTTCTATTGTCTTTTCCAACTCTCCAATTTCACCTTTTATCGTTTCTTTTTCCTTGCCTGCAGGGTATTTTGTTGTTCATTTTGCAACTTTTTAAAACCACATGTATTTGTATTCTTTTTTGCTGACATGAGCATTTATGGCTGTGAATTTTTCCTGAGCATTCATTCTTCTTCCTTATATCCCCCAGAGTTTAACATGTAGTATTCTCATTATTATTTCCTAGAAATTCTGCAATTGCATGTGGTATTTTCCCTTAAATAGTTAAGAGGAGTGTATTAGTCTGTTCTCACACTGCTAATAAAGACATACCCAAGACCAGGTAATTTATTTTTTTAAAGAAAGAGGTTTAATGGACTCATAGTTCCACATGGCTGGGGAGACCTCACAGTCATGGTGAAAGGTGAAGGAGTAGCAAAGGCATGTTTTACATGGTGGCAGGCAAGAGAAGTGCCAAGCAAAAGGGGGAAAAGTCCCATATAAAACCATCAGATCTCATGAGAACCCACTCACTATAATAAGAATACCAGCATGCAGGTAATTGCCCCCATGATTCAATTACCTCCCACGGGGTCCTTCCCATGACATGTAGGGATTATGGGCATTACAATTCAAGATGAGATTTGGATGGGGACACAGGCAAACCATATCAAGGAAGTTTTTTCCCCACCCTCTGAGTTAAGGACTTTTTGTTTTGTTATGCTGGTATTCATTTTTAGTTTCATCTCATTGTAGGTAAAACTTTTAATATATGTAAGTTTTAGTTTTTGGAATATTTTGAGGATTGTTTTTGGTGGCTGGATAGTCCATTTTCATACATGTTCTAAAAAAAGTGTATTCTGTATTTTTAGGGCACAAAGTTCAATCAGTACTTACAGGGAATAACTTACTGGTTAAATCCTTACTTATTTTTTAGTCTACTGCTGTCTTGGATTGAGAGGTGAATTAAAGTCTCCTCTGGTTATCAGACTTCCATTTCACCTATAATTTCAGTTTTTAGAATGTTTCTGCTATGTTATTTGGCTTACAGATATTCATAACTACTCTTTTTTCTTTCTTAATTTTAATACTTAAGTTTCCTCACTTCACGTGTAGAGTAGAACAAACTTTGCCTATTACCTTTTCGAAAAACCAGCCCTTGGATTACACATCAACCCCCATACCTTTTGTTTGTATTCATTTATTTTTAAAATATTTGTTTTCAATTGCTGCCTTAACAAATTACCATAAACATAATAGTTTAAAACAACACAAATGCATTATGTCATGCTTTCTGTAGGTCAAAATTTGGGAGGGGCTAGACTGGACCCTCAGGATCTCATAAGGCAGAAATCAAGGTGTCTGCAGAGTTGTGTTTCTTTGGGGAGGCTTTGGGAATGAATCCTGTTCAGGTTCATTCAAACTTTTGAATCCAGTTCCTTGCAGTTGTAGTCCTGAGGTCCTCGCAGGCTGTTAGCTGGGGGTTGGTCCTTGCTCCAGAGTCCGCCTACCTTCCTTCTTGTGTTTTCCATGTGGCCTTTCTCCAGCAACGGCAGGTCAAGTCCTTCTCATGCTTCAAGTCATTCTGACTTCACCCTCTGCTGCGTCCCTCTCACACCAGCTGGAAAAACTTCTCTGCTTTTAGGAGCCCCTGTGATTAAGTTAGGCCCACTTGGATAATCCAGAATAATCTCCCCCTTTTACTTTAATTACAGCTGCAAATCCCTTTTGCTCTACAGCATCGCACCTTCACAGGTTTCAGACTGAGGGCATGGACATCTTTGCGAGCCCATTCTGCCTCCCACAATTTGTCAATTTCTTCATCCTGCTTTCCTTTGATTAGGAATTTTTTATTCCTTTTAAACTTTATGAAATGAATGATTCACTTACATTGCCTTATTCTTTCTTGTATAATTATGAAAATATTTAATGCCACAAATTTACCTCTGATTATATATTTGGCTGTGTCCTTTTGATATGTAATGTTTCCATTATCTTCTCCTAAGTAAATTTGTAATTGCAGTGTTGATTTACTCTTCGGCACTTGTGTTAGTCCAGATCCTTTGAGAAGCAAATGCCATAAAGGAATTAGATGTGCAAGAAATTTATTGAGAGGAAAATTGATGAAGAAAAATTGGGAGGGAGACTATGACACAGGTCTGGTTTCTGTGAAAAAGATGGAGAAAGAAGGCTTTAGGATTGCAGTGCCATTCTAAGATTATTTCAGTGAGTTCCTTTGTTCCTTGAACAAAAGTCACCCATCAAAGGACTACTCAGACATTGGCTAGGCACGGCCTGTAGAAAGCATGGTCTGGACACTCGTGATGGATTTTGAGCACAGTAGTCACAGCCCTTGGTCAGTTATGCTCCTTGCAGTAGGACATCTGAGAGGCACATTTTCATGTGAAACACTAAAATCAAGAGTGGGTTTTTTGTTGCTTTTTTTTTTTTTTTTTTTTACTCAAGTGACTGGGTTTTTGTTCCTTTATGCTTCCTTATTGATTTCTAGTTTTAGCACAGTGTGGAGTTATGGCCTGTGCTTTTCCTGCTTTTTGGAATAATTTGAGATTTTCTTAATGTTGCATATGTGCTTAGTTGTTGCAGATGCTTAGTGGGCACTGGGAAAAAATGAATGCTGTTTCCAAGTTACATGGTTTGATATATAAATCTATGAAATACATTTACAGTTTTTACATTTTCCTGTATCATTATTTATATTTTACTTACTTGACCAGTAAAGAGTCAAGAAAAGTCATTTAAAATCATTAATGTATTGTCTCTGTTTATCCTGAAAAGCTGTTGCTTTTTTGCTCAATATATAAATATTCACAGCTCTCTATTTTCACAATGAATTTTACTCTTCATCTATAAAGATGACCATCTTTGTCCCATTTTTAAATGTGTTTTGCTTTAAGTAATATTTTACCTAACATTAATATTGCTCTGCTGCTTTATTTTCCTTTGCCTTTACCTGTAATTGCTTATTATTATAATAAATTGCCTATTATTTTATTTCAAACATTTCCATCTTTAGCCTGTTTTAAGTGTATCTTTCTCCTGTAAATAGCCACTCAAGTGCTGTTGGTTGCCCACCCAACACTTACCTATTCAAATCCTTCCGTTACTCCCCTCTTTCTTTCATAAGAACTCATTTGATTAAATGCCCACTCTCCTCCATATGACCGTCTTTATTAGGAGCTGAATTCTGTTTGACCAAAGCCAATCATGTAGTTTCATTCTCCTTAGAAGTGACTAGTTTAGGCATGATTATGGGTTGCAATTCTGCATCTATTTTTTAATCCAGTTCTTTTACATAAAGAAATTTTCTCAATGTTTCTGGCAGTTTGAAAGGTGCTCTAATCTTAAATTCTAAAACTGGAATTTGTTTTTTTCCTCTCCTTAAATGCCCTAAGTCATTTCACTTGGGATTCACTTGTGCTCATGTCAGAATACTATCTGGAAATCTTGGGCCAGTCATGTGTGTTTTCCTCAGAGCCTGATTGTGCATTTAAACATTTATTCAATAAGTATTTGTTGAGCATTTACCATTGATCACCTAATGTGCACTGAGGATATGGTGGTAATAGCATACCATATCTTGTATTGTAACTGGAGACAATAGAGAAGTAGAAATATAATCAAATTAACAGACTAATAAACAAACTAATGGAAACAGCATGTTTTTGTTATATCATTAGATGGCCTATGATCAAAAAGAATATTCTAGACAACAGAATGGAACACTCCCTATTATTCTTTCCTTGAAGATAGTGTAACTGTAATACTCATTTGAACACAAGGCATTTTCAAGTGCAATCATGCTTTAGGTTCAAGTCTGTTTCCCAGCTCCTTAAAGGAATAAAGTATATTAATCTGTTTCCCGGCTCCTTAAAGGAATAAAGTATATTAATGTGAATGCTGGTGGTTTTGTTCATATGCACAAACCCTCTTGTACTTTGACTAGGTGATGCAGCTCTTAGGAAAGATAGAAACTGCCAGTTCTGAGCAAACCTCGAATTTAAAGATGGTCCAGGGGGATTATCGCCACGAAATGAACCTTTTGGAATTCAAGTAAGTGAATAGAAGATTTTTAATTCTGTTAAGTGCATTCCAAAGAGTTTCGCCTAATGAAAGCATTGGCATGAAATAAAAACCTATCCCAGGAATTTGAACCTGGCCAAGAAATAAAGCAGTGAACTAACACAGAGAATATTCTACACTAAAGTAACTTATATAATATTTATAATAAAAGAATTATGAAGATTAATCTTATCATTCACTTTGACTGCACAATATCTCAACTGAATGACACAATCATTTTTACCCTTCCTGTAATTTTTACTTATTATCAATTGCATATTAAAATGTCTCAATGTAAAGCACTATGGAAAATAATTTCATTCCTCAAGATTATCAAATATTTTTAAAAACGATTTTGATACACAAGCTTTTCCTTTAAGATTCTTCCTAACATCCTCTATTTACTCCTTTACATTATCATTATTTTATTTTTATTATTATTATTTTGAGACGGAGTCTCGCTCTGTTGCCCAGGCTGGAGTGCAGTGGCGCGATCTCTGCTTACTGCAAACTCCATCTCCTGGGTTCACGCCATTCTCCTGCCTCAGCCTCCTGAGTAGCTGGGATTACAGGCATGTACCACAACATCTGGCTAATTTTGTATTTTTAGTAGAGACCTGGTTTCTCCATGTTGACGCTGGTCTCGAACTCCTGACCTCAGGTGATCCGCCCGCCTCAGCCTCCCAAAGTGCTGGGATTACAGGTGTGAGCCACCGTGTCCAGCCTACATTATTTCTTTTTAAGACTGGTCTCTACCCCATCTTAAACTGAATTTTTTCCTCCACTCAATGGAGAAAGCAGTAAAGGAGACAGCTCCACAAATGTTCAAATTACTGGCTTCCTTATTATCAAATCTCCCTTTTTTTTTTTTTTTAATGATCATCATTTCCCAGGGTCATGGTGCAGGCAGAGGGAAATTATAGTTACTTGGATACTATCATACTGTCCCTTATGCTCTTATTCTTTTTCCTCTATGTCTCACAACGTTTGGGTTTAATGCCTTAATCAAATCCAGTATCCTGATAATACTCTACTTTCTCCATTTTTTTCCGTCTCTACTGTATTTTATTAAATCTAAGTGCCATTGAATATAACATGCACCATTATAATTTTGTACCTGTAAGACATGAAGCTAACAATTAAACCATAGCATATCATCATTTTAAGATATTTCTTGATTTTGGAGATGCTAAAATGCGAAATATGTGTGTCTTACAAGTTGATGTAAAACAATTGTCCTTACTAAAACTTGGAGAAGTAGTTGTCAAGTAAACAGAAAATACTCATGTTCTTCATACTCTAAGAAAGCATTTCTACTTTCTTAAATTCTAGCACAATGAGGGTGTTCAGTGAATAGCTGATCTAATACCTTTAGCTTGGAATTAAGACAAAGAAAACTGTCCAAAGGAAAAGTAGAACAGTAATCTGTTTCTAGATATACAGATTAAGAATTGATTGTATAGGGAAGGGATGGGATTTATAAACTGAAATGGAAGGCTGACTTAAAGGGATGAGGTATATTAACAAGTGGAAAAGAGAGAAAAAGGAAATGTTTGAGATCCAGGGCTAACTGCTGCATTACTGATGATGCTCATTTTTTCTGTCTTTGGTATTATGGGAATTTGGCTTATGGAAAGTCATCTGAGTTGTTAAATCTGAATCTGGACACTTTTATAACAGTGTAAACTTGACTCTTTTTCTCACTTTAAATAATGAAGTCTTAATATTTCAGTAGTATTACAGTAGGTGGCAGTGACTCTATAAACCATGCTTTTCCCCAGGCAAATAATTCTAATAATTCATTTAGTTACACAACTGACTTTTATATTTAAATTTTCTCCAATTTTAAAAAGTAAAAATATGCATTAATTGTAAAAAAAAAAAAAACCAACAACAGTGAAAAACGAGGTTATCATCTCAGCCTTCTGTTGTAATCAATATTAACACCAGGGATGTAGCCATCCTCAATTTCCTCCTTGTTAATATAAGTATGTAACAGAGAAAGGATATATGTATATTATAAGTATAGAGGGAGCATGGGTTTTAAAAATAATTTCTATACATATTAGTCAATTATTTGATTTTTCTAGTACATCCTGGATATCTCTCCAGATCAGTAAATATTCTAAGTTTTTTATAGCTGTACAATCTTTTAACTTATATATGTGCCATAATTAATTCAACCATTTATCTTATTGCTGAATGGATTATTTCTAGTTTAGGACTACCACAAAAAACAAAAAAAGTATTATGTGTATATCCTTAGATATCCTTAAATACTGGCACTTTTATTTCTATAGGCAAGCTTGCTAGGTTAAAGAGTATATATATATATATATATATTTTTTTAATTTTATAAATTTCTTCTTCAAAATGTTGTAGGGTTTTACACTTCCACCAGCAATGTATGAGAAGACCTTTCTCTACATTTTAACCAATGATGAATGTGTTCTCTTTTTAATACTGGCCAAAGGATGAAAAAAGCATCTGTTTTAATTTGCATTCCCTTTTACCATTTGAATTTTCTGTGAATTGCCCATTATTATTTATCAAATTTTGTATTGGGATTTTTGTCATTGTCTTATCAATTTGTAGTATTCTTTCACATTAGAGATATTAACGATTTGACTGAGATATGTATTGAAAATGTATTTTGCTCAAAGAGAAAGTAAGACAGGGTTTTTTTTTTTTCAATCAGAAGACTTCTGTTTCAATCTAGTATATTGGATTTAGTTTTTAACAAGGTTAACTTTGAACAAAAATAAGTAGTTCCACTACTTTAAAAAAAGTAAATTGCTGCTAATATTAGGATTTTGAGGTACATATACATTTAAAAATGAAGTAGATAATGTATAGAACTCACTTTTTTTAAAGAAAGAACTTTCTCTGAATAAAGAGATTAACTTTAAATAAAAGTGTTTTAATAACATTAAAGGTTAAGTTTAGTCAGGCACCGTGGCACACACCTGTAGTCCCAGCTACCCAGGAGGCTGAGGCAAGCAGGATCGCTTGAACCCAGGAGTTCGGGTTACAATGAGCTATCATTGCACCACTGCATGCCAGCCTGGATGACAGAGCAAGACCTGGTCTCTAAAAAAGTCTTTTAACAAAGGTTAAGGTTAACCTTTGTTTGGCTTGAAGACCAGAAAATTAGACACTACAAGATTGAAGACAGCTAATTTAAGAAACATCCACAGCAGTGACTGGCACAAGTTCTTTGAAAAGTGTCTCAGAGATGTTGACTGTCCTTTCAAGATTCAAGATCAACAAGAAGCTATTGACCGGCTTCTTGGTTTAGCTGTGAGGCTTGAATATGGAGATAATGCTCAAAAATACAAGGACTTAGTACCTGATTATGCAAAAACTGCTGACAATGCAACTAAAAATGCAGAACCATTGATCAATTTGGATATAAATAATCCTGATGTTAAGGCTGGTGTGAAGGCTAACCTGCTTCAGATTCAATGTCATGATGATTACCTGGTAATGTCTAAGGCAATTCGAATTTTGGTTCAGGAGCACCTGACAGGGTGCAGTTGCTAAGGCAAATCAAACAGAGGGTTTGCCTGTTGCTTTAGACAAAATATTATTGGTTTTGATGCAGGAGACGCAGTTCTTAGTGAAGCTGCTCAAATTCTGCAATTGCTGCATATAGAAGAGCTCAGAGAGCTACAGACAAAAATTAATGAAGCCATAGTAGCTGTTCAGACAATTATTACTGATCCAAGGACAGACCACAGACTGGGAAAAGTTGGAAGATGAACACTTTAGGACTTCAGCTTCTCACCTATTTAGTACAACTGGAAACCATGTCCACTTCTGGCATGTTTGAAAATCAAACGTCACATTTTGCGGGGAGGAATCCCAGAAAAGTGACTATGTTCTAGTGCTTTTTTCTTTAATAAAGTTTAGGAAAGTAGGGGAAAAAAAAGAGCAGAGCTGCTGCAGGCCAGGGCCACCTTCACTCGGGATACCTCTGTGGTTACCAGATGTCAATCATGGAAAATGTGGGAGAGAAGAGAAGAGCAATACTGAAAAAGTTTCCCCGTGCCACACCTACTCGCAGGTGTCTTGGCAGGGAATCCAGGAGCAAATGCCTTCAAAACGCCAAGGTAATTCCATCTCCACCACCATCCTCATTAGTAAATTGAAACCCGAGACGATGGCTTTTATGTCACCTCACTTGCCAAGATACAATTAAAACCTGTCAAGACAGGTTGTCAAAATGATACCAGCGGCTAAAACATACAAAGAGCCTCGGCTTCCATAGCCACCATTCCTGACGGCCAAGCACCAGAAACAGCAGCCGAGGAACCTCAAACTTTACATGCGCATTTTTCAAAATTAAAACTATGCATCTGGCCGGGCGCGATGGCTCACCCCTGTAATTCCAGCACTTTGGGAGGCCAAGGCGGGCAGATCACGAGGTCAAGAGATGGAGACCATCCTGGCCAGCGTAGTGAAACCCCGCCTGTACTAAAAATACAAAAATTAGCCGGCCGTGGTGGTGGGCACCTGTAGTCCCAGCTACTCGGGAGGCTGAGGCAGGAGAATGGCTTGAACCCAGGAGGTGGAGGTTGCAGTGAGCAGAGATCGTGCCACTGCCCTCCAGCCTGGCGACAGAGTGAGACTCTGTATCTAAATAAATAAATAAATATAAATAAAACTATGTCTGCAAATTAAAAAAAAAAGGTTAAATAGGCAATCTTCCCATTTAGAAACATTTACAAATTCAAGTTTAATGGTCAACTAAACTTATATTGAACTTAAAAGCTACAGTGTTTTCTGACACTTTTCTAGTGAATTGCTGGGATTTGGGCACTGATCTCTAGATCCGACAAAGACATGCATGAACCCCTCCACTGTGCCTCCTCCTCAGAAGGATCATCCTCTGAGCTTCTGCTAAGTAATGTCCTAAGCCTACTTAGTTCTTACACAGCAAGAGTCTTGGCCATCAGGAAATAAAGCTGTCTTTTAACAAGGGTTTGGCAGGGGCAGCACTTACCAGTCACTCCCTAGATAGCTCTTACTGCTGACGCTTGTTTAGTAGACAGTGATTTATAAGAAAAGAAAAAGTGTTTGGTCAATGAAGCAAATGCATAGACTCAAATAATATCATCCAACTTTGAAAACACTACCACAGTAGAAAGTTAATAATTACCCAGTACAGAGATATGTCAAATTCAACTTTGTATCTTTAGCACCCAACACATTGAAATAGAAGTAGAAGCCAATGAATGAATGAACGATTTTTGAGCACCTATATTATGTAAACTGTGTTTTAGAATATCCAAACATAATCCTTGCTACTTACAGTTGAGAAGAAAAAACATAAGTGAAAAGCTAAACACAGGAAAAGTAAAAGTTAAGACAATGTTAAATGAGATGATGTATCAATAGGCAGAAATAATAAATACAGTAATCGTCATTTATGAATGCTTACCAACCACTAGTGCTGAAGATACTCAATGCACCCAGCTCTGCAGGGTGGATCTTATTTATCCCTATCTTAAAGATTAGGACATATAAAATCATGGAGATTAATTTGCCCAAAATCACACAGCTAGAAAGTGTCTGACTCTAAAGCTCAAATTGTTTTGATCAATTCATGATGTTTCCATCTCACAATTCTGTCTATTGAAAACTAATTCTACCACAGAAATTTTTAAAAGGGAAAGACCATATTGACTTGGGTGGCTGGGAAACAGGCTGTGAATGTATTGGGATTTGAACAATTTGGAATATCTAAGAAACAAAAGTCTTTCTATCAGAGTGGAGGCAGAATTGATTTTTAGTGTCACTAATTAGAAATCACATAACATTAAGAATAAATTAGTTTGAGAGTTCTACCTGTAGGTGTAAAGTTAGTAGAAAAACAGTATTTCTTGGAACTAATTTTTTGTTTCTAATATGAAACTTAGAATCTTAGACTCAGTCTCCAAAGAAATAATAGCATATGGTCTGTCTTAAGCTCTTTTTCAAATATGATTACAAAAATGAAAATATCTTCTGTTTATCAGCAAATGAAAGGCCACTAATTCTTTTTACATTCACACTTGGTCAAAGCCCTATCTAAGTTCTTGAGAGCCTGCTAGCAGTAATAGTTTCCAAGAATTCAAAATCTTGGAAAAGTTCATTCAATAGATTTTTTTTAACACAAGACATTGGTTTTGGGACATAAGTGCAGTGGCAAAACTGGCCTAGGATAGAGCTACATCCTCATTTCTGTATGTCATCCATGACCAAGGAAGGCAGACCCTGGCTGCCTTCACCACTAATCCCTCACTGCAGCTCTCTGCCTTGTGCTCTGCTATGTCTGTAGATCTTCACTCAGCTTTCCTTCACTCTTTTGTAATTTTCTCCCTTATAATTGCTCTCGGTGTGTACTTTAATTTGATTAAATCAGCATAAACACTTAAAAACATAAAAACAACCAATAGCCCTCATCATCCTAGTGAGGTCTCTAGCTATAATTTAAATGTCTGACTTTTGTGTTTTGAGGAAAAGGAAAGAATAAGCTCTATCTCATCACCTATCTGTATACATCTAATAGAAATGCTCATACACCTATTGAAATAGAAGATTTGGGATCTAAAATGGGAATGTCATCTAAGATAGATTCATACTGCTGAGATTTTAACTGTAAGTTCTGTAATTAATATATTATGGCAAATCATGTCCATTATGTCCGGGAAAAGCTTATGCAAAGAAAAAGAGTTATACAAACCTTTATTTTACTTATTCTTTTCATCTCTCAAGGAGATTGCTATTTCAAAAATGCTTTCAAATTTTAATAAACTACCAACAGAATCCAACTTCTGAGTGTTACCAGGAAAATTAATCCCCAGCTGCAAGCAAATCTTGTAATAAAAGGATAAGTAGTAATTCATTCTTTATGGCTTTAATTTCAGAATTTCAATTACTGATATGCCCTTCCAGAGATATTACATGGGCATACTTAATGTTTCCTTGGTTTTCAGAGGGATGTTAATATTGTATCAGTGATAAAAGAGTAAATGCTCTCATTTATTTGTTATACAGTAAAGGTGAGCACTGAAGGCTGGATTCTCAATTGTAAAGCTATCTCTTGATTATCTGGGGATTTACTGGCCCCCTTAACTATGACTATTAATTAATACTTCCACCAGAGACAGGGAAAGGAAGATGAAAACCAAAGCAGATTAGATTTCTAAATAGCTTGACAAATCTATGATTTGTTATTTGTCAGCAATGCTAATAAAAGATACTTAATGAGAAAGAATGACCCATTTGTTCATTTAGCCAACTATTTATTGAGCACTTACTATATTCCAGGCATTGTTATCAGCCATGAACAATGCAAAATTCTTGCTTTCATGGAGCTTAAGTTTTAGTGGAGGAGATAGAACACAAATTAGTGTGCGTCAGATGGTGATGAGAATTTTGGAGAAAAATTATGTAGGGTAAGAGAATAGGAAGTTTCAAATAAGGAAAAAGAGTTCTATTTTTTAAGGTGGTGTATAAATGTAAATCTGAATGAAATTAGGGCAGGAGCCAATGGATATTCTGAGGAAGAGTATTCCAGATAGAGAAAATAATTGGCTAATATGAGGGAGTCTACGTATCCAGTGGGTGGGCTTATTTGTCTGAGATCCAACAGCTGTTAACCAATAGCACAGGTGATTGGGAATCATGATTAGACTAAGAATACGAATAGAAACCAACTCCATCTTCTTCAGTGTTGAGGTACTCAACAGTCAATCAAGATATGCCTCATATCTATGTGAAAAATATCACTGTGTGTCAAAAATAATGAGAGAATTCAGAGGACGAAGATCAGAATTTAGCTATTAGACTGTAACTAATATAACTATTGGAAAATTAACTTACATTTCCCATTCCTTGGTTTCATCATCTAAGTCAGGTTTTCTCAGTGTCGGCACTATTGGTATTTCAGCTGGATCATTCTTTGTTGTGAGTCTCTCCTGTGCATTGTAAGATGTTTAGCAGCATCTCTAGTGTCTACCCACTAGATGCCAGTAACACCTCTCAGTTGTGACAACCAAAATTGTCTCCAGATGTTATCAAACGTCCCCCAGGGGCAAGCAGGTGGGAGGGGGGGTAACTGCCCCCAGTTGAAAGCTATTAGCCTAAAAATAATGATTTCACAGAACTTGTATTTTCTAATAATTAGCCGAAACACTTTTTCCAAAGAGCAAGAGAGGCGTGTACATGCAGTGTATGTCCAGCATGACTTAATCAATTAATTTCCAATGATAAACATCACAAACTAAATTATATGCATATAATTTTGTCTGAAAACATCAGAGCAATTATTACTTTAACTATCTGTACCACACATTGTAAGACAGTCTGAATATTTTCAATAACAAACATTGTTCTTGCCAATCTAACAGTTTTACCTATTCTAAAAGGGAATTGAAGCCAACATCTTATCATGAGCAAGTCACATGCAGAAAACACACACAGAAACCACTCACAAGTCCCCATCCCTCATCCTACCTCTTCCCAGTCCCATACCTCATTTAATTCAGAGTGGATTCCCCTCTCTCCTCAAACCCTCGGCCACTCTACAGTGACTTCTCAACTGATGATATATGATTCCAACCCTTTTATCCACTTCTATTTTTAAAAATCTTTCATTCTCTGTTATTTAATACTTCTATGGTGCATCATCTTGATAGGTCCCGTAGGTACCTTCCTGTACCTCTATTACTTCTGCTTTTGCCCCACATGAGTAATTCAAGGCCTCTTTAAACGCCCCCTAAAAAAAAATCCACTCACACAGACTCATTGGTAGCAATGGGGACTTTATGGAAGATTTTGCCTGAGACAAAGGCAACCTAAAGTCCCCCTTGGCGCATTCCCCAGGTTCTTTGGGGGCTTTTCTCCTCCACTCTCCTGCCTCTGACCTTTCTCTCCTCTGCTAGACAATGCAGGTCCTCTCTGCCCCTGCTCCTCTCCCAGCCACATACACCGGCACTTAGCAGGAGTCAGCAAACTATCACCCTTAGCCACATTTACCCACAGCTAAGAATGGTTTCTATGCATTGTAATAAAGAGTTCTATTTCATGACATGTGAATATTACATAAAGTTTGATTAGACTATAACCGTACTCATTTCTTTACATATTATCTGTGGCTGCTTTCCCACTGCAATGGAGCATTGAGGGGTTGCAACAGAGACTATATGGCCCACAATGCCTAAAATATTTACTATCTGGCCTTTGACAGACAACTCCTAGCATGAGTAATAATCCCCACCCCAAGGGAACTTACCAAAGTATTTCCTCCACACACAACCAGTGAGCCCCAGGCCATGAGAGGAATTCTGCATGGATAACACTACATTTCAGTGTGGCTGTGGTTAGCTCCTAGCCAGCAGTGCTCCTGTCACTGTGTGTTTGTATTTTAGGGTATGTAGAGGGGGTGTTAACAGTAGCTGGACTGAACTCAAGCTCAGGACAGGAACCCAGAGTGTACTTACCTTGTCTCTGGCACCTCCCACATCACCCCACAAATACTTGCTAGGCACATTGAGTCTCATCACCTCAAAAAACTGCAGACTTTTTCAATACTAATTTTTTATGTTTAAATTCACTTATTAAAATGAAACAAAACATTTTTTCCCTTAGATTTCATTCACTTTCAAGTAATCTGTATGAAGAAGTTGAGAATAATAAAAAATGGACAGAAAACCAATTTCTCAAATATAGAAAAGACCACCTGGGCCATATAAATGAATGTCTGAAGGTCCTGCAGGAGAAACTGGTGAGGAGTTCTGTTATTTTGTGAAGCAAGCACCTGCGTAGTCCTTGTTAGCAGTGAGTAAAGGTCTGGGAATTTGTACTTCAACATTTACGGTAATCTTCACTGCTTCAGTAACTTTTTTTTTTTAAACACCACAATAGGAGTCCAGAGGCCTGTCTTCTGGTCCTGTTTGCTACTCCCCAACTCTGCAAACCTGTGTTTCTCAGAGTGTGCTCTACCTGTACCAAAATAATCTGAAGAGGTTTTTTTAAAAAAAAAAAAAAAATAGATTGCCACCCCAGACCCAGGGAGTCTGACTCTCTTGGGGCCTCCCCTGGGAATCAGTGGTTAAAGGCACACTCCCTGGGTGATGTGCAGACAAGTCATTTGACTTTTCTGGAGATCTGTTAGTAGATTAAAAGTTTTCAAAACTCTTTTTTCAGATCAGACCATGTAAAGACAGCCCCAAGCCTTGGGGTGAGGCTACTAAGGTTTATGAGAAATATACTTATTTCAGGGGTCCCCTCTCCCACTGCAACCAGCACATCTTACCCAATGGGAAGGGCAGCACAGCGCCATCACTGTGGTCAATGGCTGCCAGTCCTGCAGGTGACTAAAGTAACATGTTTTGAGAACTTAGGTAGAGAGACTTTAGGCAGAGGCAGCTCAGGAAATAATGTCCCCAGCTCCAACCTGAGTTTGTAAACAGCTGATAGAGTTACAAAGGAGTCCAAGAGTTGGAGATAAACATAAAGCTTTATCACTGGTAAGGCTATCAAAGTATGTGTGGTAAGATTGCAGCTGCCGAGTGGGACTGCTAGCTCTTCACTCCTGAATTAGGCAGATTCCTTTACCAGTTATAGGCAGCACTAGGTAACCGTGGGGTCATTGTGCTGGCAGAAACCTCCCACCATAAGGAACACAGAGACTGGAATCCACCAACTCTTATTCCCGAGGCAGACGGGGCCAAAGAGAGGAGAACCAAAAGGGTCATACCTGCCATGCCCAGTTCCTGCTCCCAGATTCCCTGTGGAGAAGTGAGGAGAAAAGCAGCTGATTATCCTAAGGCTGACTCTGCAGTCCCTACCTTGGTTGTACATTAGAATCACCTGGAGAGTGCTTAAATCCTATCAGTTCTTGAGCTCCATCACAGACCAATTAAATCAGAATTCCTGGGGCTGGGGTATGGTCCAGGTGATGTTAATAAACGACTGGAATGGCGAGTCACTATTCCAGCTGAAGTCTGTCCACGTGGAGGTATGAAATTGAGGGAGTATGTCCAAGAAACTCAGGAAAAGCAGTTTCTAAAATGTCTTTGAATATTAGACTTAAATGCCAAATTCTCAAGGCATTTGGGCCACGCTACAGCCCTTTTCTTTTATTCCATAACATGTTGAATTCCAGAAACTACAAATGAACAGGGCCAAAGGGACTAACTCTTATACTTATGAACACAGTTTTAGATACAAAGGAACTTGGTTTGAATTTTCATGCTTAACATAGAAAAATGAATGTTAAAAATATTTTCTCTAAGCTGAAAGATAAATCCATGTACATTTCTGAAGTTTTATCCCATAATCTCTTTTACAGGAAAAGTCTGAAAATAAAATGGAAGAAAAACTGCTGCAGCTTTCAAGCAAAGTAGAGAATTTCATTAACACACAGAAACAGGAAACACAACTAAGTAAAGTAAAGCATACGGAAGATAAATTGTCCAAAAAGATGGAACAAATGGAAAAGCAGATCTGGGGTGAATTAGAGACAATGCAGAATGAATATCAATCAGGTGAGCAGATACCTTTTATTAAGTAAAGAATATCTGTCCTTTCCTGTTCAATCCCTCAGTCTTCCACTTTGAGCTAATGGCCAGGGATCAATCTTGTCATTAGTGACATCGTTATGTATTTATTCCACTTTTCTAAATATCCTATAGAATATGAGTATTATACTGGAAGGCATATAAATAAATTAACTTTCTTCACTTGGCAATGTCACAGGCCTGCCATTGGTGTGAATTTTTTTTTTTTTTTTTTTTTTTTACTAAGATCATGGAATTTTTACTAATTCATGGAATTGTCAGACTTGGAAAATCCTTGGACATACCCAAGACGTGACTTGTGGGTATGTTATGAAATTAAGAGCCTAAATCAAATGCCCTTCTCATTGAACTACAAGTAATGAGCTTGGACAGATGTCAGACTGGAGACCTGATCTTTAGAAGTGAGAAAGAGGGATGAATTAGCAGAGTCCAGTATAATGACTGCTTTTATTTTGAAGAGGCTAATGGCAGCAGTGTCAAGCTGAGCTAACATCAAAGAGGATTAATTTGAAAGGCTCATCTAATTTCTCAAAGGGAAGGACATGGAATAGGTGCTGTGGAGCAGCCATCTGCCTTGAGTCATAATTCTGAGGGAATTACCAGGACTCAGAAGAGTTTCTTTCCTAGAGAAAGTCCCAAGTAATTTTTTTTCTTTTGTCTTCTAGATCTCAGAAAAATTCATGTGTAAATTCTACCAAATTTGGTCCTGTATAGAGATACCTTGGAGGTGCCTTGGGAGGACATGAGGGTCTCAATCTGCCAGATGTTCCTGGCATATAAGTAGAATTTGCTGCCTGGAAATTCAACCCTCACAATATACCCCTCCCACCGTCATATCAAAATAATGAATTATCTGGCCAGGAATCATGTCCCAAACTTAACTGGCCCTTCTTTTAAAGGCCCTGCTTTCTGTTTAACTATCAGAGGTTTAATTTTACTTATTCCATTAGTAAAACTTCAGGGTGAACTGAAAAGGAATTTACCATCTGCAAGTTCTTTCATTTTACTAATGAGGAGGAGTTCTAAAAAGGGGGAACTTCAAATTAATGGTTTGCTGCTTTATGCCTTTAATAAAAATGTGTTGAGAAACGACTCTGTGAAAGGCCCCAGTGAATAACAAATGGGTTGTGCCCTAAGGCCTTGAGGTTTGATAGGTCTGTGGTCAGGAGTGACTAGACATGCCTAAGAGAGATACAAAGTGCCAGGAGGGAGGAGGGCAGCAGGGGGCCGCTGTTAGGTCCCTCAAATAGGCTACTTTCAGAGAAGATTTAAAATCTCATCTGTGATCTTTACCTTCAATTTGGTAACAAGACTGAAAAAAAATCACACAAGTCTCTCGTCAAAGCATTCAGAAAGAATAAAATATTTTAAATTTCTCTCTTGCAATATAGAATTATGCAATATATTTGGGGAGAGGAGGAGAAAAATAATTAAATTTCACAATGAAACCAGATAACCAGATGTAAGTTGAAACACTATTGTGAATGGATCTTCATGACATACAAGAAATATATTATGTACAATTTTAGGCTGGTCTTCATAGAATTTAATGCACTTGGAATTAAATGATAATCAATTATGGCAGGACTGCCGATTAGCAACTTTTTTTTAAAAAGCTCTAATGCATTGTTTAAGTGTACCTATTCTTTTACCCTCTTACAGGATTTAAATCAATTCATGACTCTCTCAGCTCCCTCCAACAAATACAGAAAACAAAGATGGATTTAGAGAAATATAAAGTACAGAAAGACCTAAAGAAATTACAGCGCAAGATAGTGGAACTCCAGGAAGTATAAACCTTTTCAGTCATCTTCTTTTTCACCAGCCAACGGAGTGATTTGTTGGAAAAAGTTCTGAAGAAGAAAGTTACTATCTCTGGGATGTTTACTGCTTCTAATGTCTCCTTTTAAGGAGACAAATGTACCAGAAAAATAATAAAGCAAAGAAGCTTTGGATGTCTTGAATTTATTAATGAAAAAACTAAGAAATTTCTTTATATATCTGCCTTTATGTATATATATACCTACAAATAACGAAAGAGGAATCTACATAAGGTACATGAGTGAAGTAGGCCAGCTGTAATATATTAAAGAATGACAGGAGCTCTGGCAAATTGGAGAGCACTTACTCTGTCTAAAAATAATAGCTACTATGTAGTGACAGTCCATGACTAACATATATATATATATAATCCATTATTATCCAAAATTCCACTTTTCAAGAGAAATTCCTCTATTTTTAAGCTTTAGCAACTAGTTCAAAATAGTTCTCAAACTATGTGAGATACGCCTGTGGAGCAGATATGACCTAGTGGTCAGTTTGCAACTTCTAATCTCAATGTTTGTAGCAAGTCTAACTTACGCATATTTAAAATATATTTTCCTTGTATTCAATATGTACCAGAATTATAAGCAATTAAGAGCCAAACAATGCAAAATAAGAGAATACAACAGTTTCCATGAAAACATATCCAACATAATTTGACCTAGGTGCTAAATTCAGAAGTACTTCAAAAATGCTAGTTTCCTATACAATTAAAAATTGTTGGCCAAGTGCAGTGGCTCACACCTGTAATCCTAGCACTTTGGGAGGCTGAGGTGGGTGGATCACTTGAGGTCAGGGGTTTGAGACCAGCCTGGCCAACATGGTGAAACCCCGTCTCTACTAATAACACAAAAATTAGCCGGGTGTGGTGGTGTGCGCCTGTAATACCAGCTACTCGGGAGGCTGAGGCAGGAGAATCGCTTGAACCCTGGAGGCAGAGGTTGCAGTGAGCCGAGATCACGCCATTTCACTCCAGCCTGGGCGACAAGAGCAAAACTCTGTCTCAAAAAAAAAAAAAATTGTCTAACTTTTCTAGATATAAATATTAAATATAGAGCCTAATACTGAGCAGTATATTCATGAAACATAAAAATGAACTATTCAGGATATGCACTCTGCTATAACAAGGACTAATTTCTAATCACAGAACTTATGTAAGCTTGGCAATGGAAACTTTGCTTCCGACTTAGGCTCCTTCCTTGGCTTAGGGAAGAAAAGTGACAACTTCCTCCCCTAATACAGAACAAGTTTACCTTCTGAGTAAATTTTTGACTAATGCTCACTTCTGTAATTTTTTAACTGTATGAAACATCTCCTTTTATTGCTATTAATAACCCACATGCAGCATCATTGAGTCTATAATTGAAGGGATTTTCATAGCAGAATTTAATTTAAGAGTTTAAAATGCAGTATGTTCAGTGATGATATGGTATCCAACGAAAAAGTAAGAAATATTAAAATAATGCAATAGTAAGTGTCCTTTGTAACCAAGTATCATGCTAAGACAGAGGGCTAATATCCCAAGTAATCCCAAATAACTCTTACAAGTAAGTAAGAAAATAATCAATTTTTTTTCAAAATGGGCAAAGGATATGAACAGGCAAGCCACAGAAGAATATAATAATATGAAGGTATGAGAAGATGTCCAACTTTACTGTTAAATAAATAAAAATTAAGAAACCCTTAGCTACTATTTTCAAGATTGGCAAAGATTAAAGTGATTGATAATACTGGGCTGGCAAGGGTGGAGAAAGAGTGCACTCTCATACATTATTGGCGAGTCTATAAATTGTTACAATGATTTAGATGGCAATTTGAAAACATCTGTTAACGTTTTTAAATGTAAATATCTTTTGATCCTGCAATCCATGGCTAGAAATTTATATTACCGGGGGAAAAAACTCCCAAAGTGTGCAAAGATATATGAACAAGAATGCTCATTATAGCATCATTTGTTATAGTTAAAAAAAAAAAAAGGAAAAGAAACACCAAAACCAGAAAACACCCAAATATAAGGAATTGATTGACTAAATGGTATTAACAAGGCCACTCCCCCCACCACCCAATGCTGGACAGCCCTTTAAAAAGAACACAGAAAGATGTCCAAGATATACTGTTAGGTGAAAAAGACAAGTTTAAAAGCAATATGGATATGATGCACTTTTGTCATAAAATGTTTTAACTAAGTTAAACATAATATGCATATACTGTATGCCAAAAAAGGTAAGAATTTACAACAAACTTAGTGGATTCTATTTTTTAAAAAACTTCTGTTTTCTACATTAAGGATTTATGAAAGCTTTTATATTTTTATATAATATTTTTGTTTCTACTAAAAATATTTTATAAAAACAACAACAAATATAATAGGCTGAAAGAGTAACTCTTTGTAATGAACTAAACAAATGATTGTAGGGAGGGTTAAATTAGGAATTAATACAGACTAAGAGTCAAGTCATCTCACTCTCTTTTTGCTATACAGACATAGCTACAAAAGCAGAGAGGATACACAGCCACTGAAAAAAATATACATTTTCTCCTTGTTCTAAATGTTCTAATGTTCTAAAATGTTCTAAATTAGATTGTAGTTCAAATAATAGTGTAAAATCAGGCCAAAAGTTTTCCCACAATAGATCTTTCATTGCTCTTGGCCAGGACAGTAACATGTGGGGCAGTAGATCAAAGGATCAAAGAATCCTCTATCACCACTCTTCTACTTGGGATGCCAAATTGTGGTGTTCACGGGTTTGCACAGACTCTAGATAGTCAAAGAACTATGCTCATTGAGCAGGTGGATCCAGGTTTCTCAGAGTCTAAAGCTTATGATGTTTCAGTTTGTTATTGATGTACTGTCCTGATGCCAGATGAGTTAGCACAGAAGTCTATAAGAATATTCCTGGAAGCCACTCCTAATCACGACAGCTAGTAGTAACTCAACACAGAAGTGACTGTGAACAACATGAATATATCCCTGTAATCCAAATGTATCCCCAACTCAACTTCTCTTTGTCCACAGCCACTTCAGCACCAACCGACATCAAGGGAAGTGGGAGTGAAAAGAGGCAGTGGTCTTAATCAGTGGCATTCATCAATTATGTTTAAAATGTCTTACTTCTATAAATATGACAATGATCTTGTAAATACATGGCTAGAGCTCATGCAAGCAGGAGCCCCTGAAGCTTAAAAGCCATTGTTTCACAGTAAATTCACCTCTGTTCAAGGAACCAGTGGAGCACTGGGGCTCCCTCCCCTTGCATTTATTTTGACAGAAATCCAAAAAGATAAATAAAACTATCCTCCTAAAGAAGCTCAATATACATGGCACTTTATTCCGTATCAAACAATATTACTTAATCCTTTGGGAAATGTCAGACTTCTCTTCCCACAAATATAGGATGATTGAGCACTGGAGAATCTGCAATCCAGATCCACGCTACAGACTTGAGGCATATGTTAAAATATGCTCAGGTAGTTTTTACTTTAAGTACAAACACCATTTAAACAGTCTTGGATAGTTAAGGGTCCTGCTGCCCTTAAATTTCCTGTTGTTTCCTTCCTATTATCAACACCTCCTCTTAGAAAACATACGAGAAAAGCCCCTTGACATTAGTTTTGACAATGACTTTTTGGATATAACACCAAAAGCACAGGCAACAAAAGTAAACAAGTGAGATTACATCAAATTAAAAAGTTTCTGCACAGCAAAGGAAACAATCAGCAAAATGAAAGAACCTATGAAATGGGAGAAAATATTTGCAAACCATATATCTGATGGGGAACTAGTATCCAAAAACATATAAGGAACTCAACAACTCAATAGCCAAAAACACAAATAACCTGATAAAAAAAATGGGCAAAGGACCTGAATAGATGTTTTTCCAACAAGATATACAAATAGCCAACAGATATATAAAAACTCAAATGATAACAGGTGTTGGTGAGGATGTAGAGAAAAGGGAACCCTCGTGCACTGTATGTGGGACAGTAAATTGGTACAGCCATTAGGGAAAACAATATGGAGGCTGTTCAAAAAAACTAAAAATAAAACTATCACATGATCCTGCAATCCCACTTCTGGAAAATAAAGTGAAAACAGTATGTCAAAGAGATATTTGCACCCTATGTTCACTGCAGCATTATTCACAATAGCCAAGATGCGGAAACCACCTGACAGATGAATGGATAAACTGTCATCTATGTATATACATATATATATAAAATTCAAGTTTACAGAAGAAAGAAATCTTGCCATTTGCGACAACATGAGTGAACTTAGAGGGCATTACGCTAAGTGAAATAAGCTAGGTACAAAAAGCTAAATACTGCACAAACTCACTTACATGTGGAATCTCTTTAGAAATAAATGAAGAATAGAACAGTAGTTGCCAGAACTCATAGAAATAAACAGAGAATAGAACAGTAGTTGCCAGGGGCTGGGAGCCGAGGCAAATGGAAGATTTCAGTCAAAGGATACAAACTTTAAAGTTAAAATGAATAAATTCTGGAGATCTAATGTACAGCATGTGGATCATACTTAATAATGTACTGTCTATTTGAAATTTGCTGAGAGATCTTCAGTGTTCTTACCACACACACAAAAATGGTAACTATGTGAGGTGATACGTTAATTAGCTTGATTGAGGTATCACAATGTATATTAAAACCCACATTGTACATCTTACATATGTAGAATAAAAAATTTTAAACTTGCTCTTTGGGGAAAAATCATATGAAATTATTCATACTGAGGACTAGATGGTCATGTTCAAAGTGTTTTACTTCTGCACTAAAAATTAAGGACAAATCCCTCCCCTTCTGCCACACAGGTAACTGCTTTCTCAGCCCCATTGTGAGGCATATATGCTTGCCATCTGGTAGTCAGGACAGCAGCAAGGCCCAAGACTTTGGTCAAAGAAACAGCATTCCCAGAGTACTCTAGACACCAGCAGCCCTCCCGTCTTCTAATTTTCCAAACATAGACTCCCTTCCATTGGCTTCACCCATAGTAGCAGCAAGTAGCATCCCAAAACACCAAGAAGGAAAAATTTGATCTATAGTGCACACACACACACACACACACACACACAGTGCACACTGTTGCCTTACAAAAGGGATCTCCAAACTTTTTGTGAAGTATTACTATTTCTATCTTTCCAGCTTCCATACATCCATGGGCTAGCCACTGTGGATACAATATTGAACAACCTAAACACAAACCCTGCCTTCAGGGAATTTATAGTCTAGTGGAAAAGACCAACAATTAAAATCACAAATACATGGGAAAGTAGAGTGTAATGGGAGAGCCAGAGAGAGGAAACACATTCCCTGGGTTTACCAGAAACACAGGGAATCAGGCAGAGGAGTCTTCCAGAAGAAGGAGTATCTAAATTGAGACCTCCAATGTATAAGGAGACATGAGTCAAGGGAAAGAGGCTTGATTGGTAGAGGTGAGGGCTAAGGCAGATTGATCAGCCTGAGCAAAGGCCTGGAGGCCAAAAGAGAATGGGGATATATGCCAGAAATTGCAAGAAGCTCAATAAGTGTAGGTCAGAGCCTATGCTGTGTGTTAGGGGAGGTGAGTAGTGAGAGAGAAGGCTGGAGAAGTTAGGGAAAGTGGGGTGTCTAATCACAAAAGGCTTTGTAACTCATATTGAGAAACTTGGGCTTTATCTTAAGGATCCAGAGTAGCCTTTAAAAGATCTTAAATAGGAGAGTGACAGATTTTCATTTTATAGAAAGATCCCTCTGGCTGCAGTGTAGAGAATACTTTAGATGCAGTGTGGGAAGCAAATTTGGGTGGGAAAGGAGGGAAATAATACAGCAGAGAGGGGATAATGAGATGTTTTAAACTAATTGATTTTGAGGCATCTATGGGACATCCAAATGGAGATGTCCAGTGGTTAGTGAGAGAGCTGGGCCTGGAGCATGAGAGAAAGATCTGAACTGGGGATTTAGCTTTGGAAGTCACCAGCAGAGAAATGGTTACTGGAATTACTGGGGAGGAAGGCATTGCCTTGGTTAGGTGGGATAGGGGTTGGGGACATGAAGACTACAGTGAGAATTAGAGACCAAGAACAACCTAACACTGAAGACACCTAACACTGAAGGAACAGCAGAAGAGTCCTGGGCGAGTATGGGGAGACATGCAGCAGTAAAGTAGGAGAGGGAGTGTAATCATTTGAAGGTTTCAGTGTTCCTTGGGAGTTCCTGCTGGCAGAAGGTGTCAGTAATCAACTTGGAGTTCTACTAGTATCACTTCAAGACCCACCATTAGTTTTCCATTTATCAAAGAGGACCCCAACCTACAGTGTAAACTTGACAAGGTGTATTATGCAACACAGTGAAGAATAGTTACAAATGCTTTCTTGAGTCTCCTTCCATGCCATAAAATAAACATGCTGCATCTTCTCCAATGCAGAGAGGGTGGGGAGCCCTCCCTGAGAGAGGAAGTATGGTTGCCAGGAAAACCATTAGGCTGTTTTGGCCTCTACCTAATTAGGCATTTCCCTCTTCAGATTAGAGTTACACACACTTGTGTTAAGGGTTTAATATTATGTCAAATCGTTCCCTTGATATACAGTTATAAAAATGTGACTCCATAGACTAAATTTCCATAACTCTCTGTTCTTTTGTAGAGTTTTGCTACTTCCTTTCAGAAGATATTTACAAATACAAATGTGATGTTTACAAATCAGAAATCATTGATGAACTCAGCACTACGTCATAAACCAGGTCTTCTTCAACAGTCTCAAAAGATGCACTGAGAAAAGAGAAAAATAACCCAAACTTCTATGCTGAGAAGTCTTGAAGGGTCTTGTGGCCTAACAAGCCAGAGTTTAAACCCAGTGCCACCAATCATTAGCAGTGTGACTTTGGATATATTCCTTAATTTCAGAATCTCAATTTCCTTATCTTAAAATGGGAAAGCCTATCTTGTAGGCTACTGAGGCATTAGAAAAAACATTTATTGAGCTATCATCAGATATTAGAGATGGCTCAAAGTACTTTCCATAGATTAATGCATTTAATCTACCAGATGCCTATTACCGAGGCACAGAGAGGTTAGATAACTTATTTAAGGTCATATTGCCAGTAAAAGATAGAGCAAGGATTTGAACTCACAAGAGCAGAGAACTTGTTCTTAAACATTATGCTACACTGTTTCTCTAAATATATGTAAACCATCTAATACTAGTGTCTGATACATAACAGGCACTGTACTTGATAAATGGTATTAATACAAGTAAACAGAGCTTTTTATCTTTATGGGAAAAGAAAGACAAGTTCCATGGTGCACTGGCATACAACTCTGATTCAGATTAGTATCTAAAAATACTTGAGCTTAAAAAAGATTTTTTTACTATGTATGAGAAGAAATACCTTGGCTTGCAATAATTCTAGCAATGGACAAAAGCAGAGGGAAGTACAAAATATAGATTTCTCCTGGGACAAACTATAATGCGGAACTATTCCTCTATTTTAAAAGCATTTCTTTCAATTGTCTCTGGAGAAGGAGGCTAACAGCTGAAACAACATTATGGGCATTGACTGGAGGTGCACAAGATGCTGATGCTAATGTCCAGTGAAGGATGTTTCCTCCAAAAGTCCTGGCCATCAAAGCAAACCCAATAGCCATCACAGCCAGGTAAAAGCCATTAGTTCTCATCTAGTAGGTCCTTCTACAAAAAAGTAATGCACTGTGTTCATAAGGCAAACATTCAGGGATAGACTTCAAATGGAGTGGGGCCTACATGGTACTGGACAAACCCCCTCCCCTACAACCCAAAATGACTCTTATACTAAAGAATCCGTGTAGTCTCTAGGCCAAAATTCTATCACTTACACTTAACAGCTTCGAAGTATTCATAATACCAACATTAAATATTCAAAAAATGCAGGATGGATGGATGGATAGGTAGAGGAAGAAAGAAAAGAATGAATGAATGAACATATACACACCCATGAGATTTTACCAACTATCTTCTCTGCAGGGATTAGTTGATAAAGAAAAAAAAAGTAAGGTCCTTTGTACCTTAACATGGGATGGCCAAAAGAAAGTTGAACTCTGGGAAGACAGGTTAGAAAAAGCCAAAGAGAAAACCAAGGGGCGGCATTTGTGATGTTATCAAGGATTAAATGATTAAATGAAACAATAAGCTCACTTCAGCCGGCTTATATCAACTTCAAAATGTAACAAGAGTGGAGTATTCTATTCTCTATCATTACATAGGCTTAAATTTGCAAAGTTAATCCTCGGGAGGGGGTTCCCTTCTTCCTAAGCTTCCTCCTAGAATTCAGATAGTACCAAAAGGTAAATGGCAGCATCTGAATACAGGTTTGTAGGATAACTGAGTCAGACTCAAAGATACACACCTCAATTTTTTTACATTTCTTTGAGTTGACAGCAATCATTAACAACATTTGACAACAGTATTGGAAACTATCTTTGGGGCCAGATTCTGCTTGCCTAAGAATACAGATAATTTTAGAAAAGATAATCTCTCTGAGACTTCTTTATAAAAGTTTTTTGGTCTGTAAAATAAGGATAATAGCCACTATTTAAAAAAAGTGAAAATTAAATGAGGCGATAAAGAGCTTGGCACATGGTGGGCATTCAATCTATCCCCAGTTGCTGAAGCCCTGGTGGGTAATGATTACTACCTCATAAGCACAAAAAGCTCCTTTCCTGAAGCAAAGGGTGGGCTGGTGCAGTATCAAGATCCTTTGCAATACTAGATCTTATTTGGGCTTTCTTAGAAGCTACTTGACACAAAAACTTTATGCTGCCTATATATTTCCCAATATTTACAAATTATTCACCACTGTTTATGTAAATCTGGGCACAGTGAGTTGATTCTTTATTCTGAATCTATTTCTTAGAAAAACCTTCCAACCATATGCATAACACTTGTTCTGAGGCACAGGAAGGCTGGTCTCAGGCAATTCAGAAATATATTTATCTCCACCTAATAGAAGCTGCTTATAACAATATAAATTTGCCTTCTCAGCAATGCTTTTTCTCTCTGCCTAAACTCCTCCTTCTTTCCACACGAAAAACCTTCTGCTCCATCTGGCTTTTCTCCTGTGCCCAGAGACACTTGTGTCCCCAACACAAGAGAAATTTGCACTGCCAGGAATATGTATAGGCAAGAAAACACATAACTCACTCTGCGAAGACCAAACCTGTAGTTGTCTTTTATTCCATACCACTTAACTTCTTCATAGTGCTTAACTTCTTCACAGGCTAATTTCCAAACTTCTGAAGCTAGGGTGTATATAAAGACTATTTGTACAGTATTCTCCCTTTCTTTATCTATTATATTGAACAAATTAAGGTAAGAACTTTTAAACCACTATTATATAGATATTTTCCAGAAACACTCTTGATTGCTTGATACTAAAGTATGTAGGATTTCTTCTCTGAAGATTAATGACCGTATTTTATATGATCAAAGGGAAGGAAATAGCATTAAAAAGGCAGGGTCTTAGAAACTCAAGTTATTTGTCACCTGGGAGTCAGATAATAAAACAATGCAAATGTTGTATTTAATGTGGCTAGTCTTTCCATAAGCGGTGGCTCACGCTTGTAATCCCAGCACTTTGGGAGGCCGAGGCGGGCGGATCACGAGGTCAGGAGATCGAGATCACGGTGAAACCCCGTCTCTAATAAAAATACAAAAAATTAGCCGGGCGTGGTGGCGGGGCCTGTAGTCCCAGCTACTCGGAGAGGCTGCGGTAGGAGAATGGCGTGAACCCGGGAGGCGGAGCTTGCAGTGAGCCACGATTGCGCCACTGCACTCCAGCCTGGGCGACAGAGCGAGACTCCGTCTCAATTAAAAAAAAAAAAAAAAAAGTATAACCTATTTGGCATGTAGCAGGCACATGTAATTACTTTCAGCCATTCATAGATGTTGGCTTCCACTAAAATAGTCTCTGAGCGTAGAACAACTTTCCTTCTCATAGTCTTAGCACCAAGAACCAAGACCTGTTTACGCATCTGTTTCTACCGTATAGGCTTCTTGGCAAAGGGGTTCTACCCTAAGAAGGGCTTCAAGCACAGGGGGTCCCACTGTTCAATGGAAACCAGGGTTGCTGCTTCACAGGTGCTGC
This sequence comes from Pan troglodytes, assembly GCF_028858775.2. Classification (NCBI taxonomy): domain Eukaryota; kingdom Metazoa; phylum Chordata; class Mammalia; order Primates; family Hominidae; genus Pan; species Pan troglodytes. The sequence continues at coordinate 20,663,645 of NC_072402.2, read as the reverse complement.
ACCAAGCAGTTTATTTCAGTATTTTGTTTCAGCTCACTTCTGACTTGGAAAACATTGGTGGTCTTAGAACAACAGAATGTTGCCATTAGAAACCTAGCTCAAGGCCTATTTTACAAATTCAAATAAACACTAAAGGCCAAGACTTATCTAGTCTCATACCCATTCAATATTGAAACTCAGCTTGAAACATACCGCTTAAGTTTTGTGAGTATAATTTAATGTGGTTTATTTTAAAGAGAATTAGAGTGAAGTACTTAAAAATGGTGTTGGTGATACTGTGTTGTAAGTAGCGTGTTGGGTGAGAGTAGTTCATACATTAGCTATTATACAAAGGAACAACTACATTCCTTTTGCTACATCTTCACAAACTGGAATTAGGGCATGAATATCTTTGTGGGCCATTATTCTGCTTACTATAAGAAAAAGCTGCAAGATAAGCATTTTTTTCATACCCACCTTATCCCCCCAAAAATTAATGTAATTTAAATATGTTTTTATAGTAAGCATTACATACAGGGAAAGTATATGGTGAAAAATGAAGCCCAAATAAACTTTTTTATACTGACTCGAACCCTCATGACATGACAATTATTTCAACAGTCCAGTGATATAATATGAAATCCAACCCTTGTTTTGGTGCATACTCCAACTTCGATCATCATTCTGTTGGCGCCATTTCCCTTCCCTAAAACAAACAGGTGTTTTCAATTCTAAGTTTATAATTAATAAGAACAAATATTTCAAATGTTTCATAATAGCTCTTGTTAAAGAGATACTCACCTTTATTTTCCTACTTCAAAACATTTTGAGGTCTAAAGATAGTTTAGCATTTATAAAAATATTATGGTTGTAAGGGTGTTTATTTAGGCATACCAGGATTTAAAATATTGCTATTCAAAAAGTTTCTAATCCAAAAGAACGAAAAACCCACTATCGTAGCATAGGGACAGCTAGACACCATGAATGGTCTGGAGTTACAATAGATCTTATGTGACTAACTACATTTTCTAAACCAAAAATGAGGCACATACTCTAAATGAGGGAGTTTTTGGACTTTCATTTCATCTGTATAAAAAGTCTTTAAAAACACATGTGGAAAAATTATTGTACCTGTATATAATACATAAATGTACCTTTTTAATGTACAAAAATAGAAACAAAACAAAAAAACCTCTCCTGGAAACTGAGGGTCAAGTTATAACCAGCAGCTGAGTGCTATACCTTACAACAAGCAGCATGGCAGCCTGAGACATTTTCTAGCCATTAACAACTAAAGTGAGTGAAAGGAAGACCTGTAGAGACACAAGGGTCAACCTTGTCAAAACAAAGTTTCTACATTTTTTAATGTGCCAAGACAAAAAGGGATCTGCAAGCCACATTCACTCATACTCCAAAATAGGCTTCATTTTTGTATTTTTATAAAACTTTCCCAAAGGAGGTATCAAACTTTTTATGCAGCAACCAAATATGTATACCTTCATATTCATACATTACAAACTAGTAAATATTTACCTAATGTTTTATACTGTTTTAAATAACCACATCTTTTAACTCCCTTAATGTATGAGTATTTCTATCTAATCCTATTCTGTAGAGAATTCTAAACTAAAGGAAGTTTAATAGCTCCTTTTCATAAAGTGAAAAGACAGCACAGGATTTTAGATTGTTTTTTCCTGACCAGAAATTAAAAGGGACACTTCATGAAAAATGACAAGTGACCCCAAACAGATTATGTTCCAAAAGTTTACTTGGAAGCTGAAACATGTTTTTCCCATAGGAAATTATCAGATGCCAAACTAGTGTATAAACATCTAATTAATCAATAATAAAAAATGGATAAAAATAGAAAATTCACAATTCTCAAACAAAATATAACAAAAGAAATACTAATATGAATATTAAATATTGGTACTTCAGGAAATAATTTTTAATCTAATTTCTCTAATTAAACTTATGTATAAAGCTGGGCGCGGTGGCTCACGCCTGTAATCCCAGAACTTTGGGAGGCCAAGGCAGGCGGATCGCCTGAGGTCGGGAGTTCGAGACCAGCCTGATCAACATGGAGAAACCCTGTCTCTACTAAAAATACAAAAAAATTAGCTGGGTGTGGTGGTGAATGGCTGTAATCCTAGCTACTCAGGAGGCTGAAGCAGGAGAATCACTTGAACCCAGGAGGCAGAGACTGCGGTGAGCTGAGACTGCACCATTGCACTCCAGCCTGAGCAACAAGAGCGAAACTCCGTCTTAAAAAAAAAACAACAAAACTTTAAACGCCCAAAAGACATTCTGGCCACTGTTTTAGAGTTTCTGGAATCTGATAACACTGATTCGTGAATTTCCTTTGCTTTAGGCATGTTGTTTAACACCATTCACCTTTATTAATTAGTATTAAATGACAATGTTAAGAACACTTAGCCTAGCTCTGGCACAAAGTAAGCTCCATAAAAATTATGTGAGCAGAAATGATCTGAGGCTCACGGTAACTGGATGGCAATTTGAGAAGAAGGCAACGAAAGTTAAGGGAGAATGTGTGCACATAAATGCAAAAAAGAATGACCTGAGACAGTATCAACTCAGGTGTTTTTCCAACCCTCCAGTCTAGAAAAACCTGGGTTTGAGGTCCCTGGGAGGCAGAATTTGGCAAAAAAGTCAAAAGGTTACCCTTTGATTATGGTCCCGAAGCAAAGGGTAATCTTGTGAAGCAAATGACGCTCCAGAAAACAGATGGAGGGCAAGAACCTGAATACAAAGCATTTAGGTAGATGGAGCCAACCCATTCTGGAAGAAAAAGCTGAAGTGTTTTCCTGAGGAAATGGCATGGAGATGAGGGCTATGCAGGCAGCCTTTTGAAGTGCATCTGTGGCTAAGTCTGTGGACCAGGTTGTTAAAATTACTGAATCAGTTTGACAGCTATGAAGATAAGGAAGAAATGAGCAGAGAATGGCACGTGTTGAACCTTGCTGAAGAAATAAAGGGAAGAATCATCATTGGAGTAATATAGTAGTTTGAAAATCTGAATAAACATTAGGATTTCTTCGGCATACCTTTAAAATGCAGAGTCCTAGGCCTGTCCCCATCCTTAAAGATTCTGATTGCATAGGTATGAATGATTATAATGTTCAGCCAGATTTGGGAAACACCAGATGAAAATTCAGTTCAATTATTAACCTCTGAAGTACAACTTAACTATAGGATATTATCAATTTATATTATCTTAAAAAGTAACATCCTGATGCTGCTGGTTTAGAAAAGCCACATACATAAATCACGTAACCACATATTTTCTGTACAATAAATATGTAAGTGTCTGAAAATATTTTTAAAACCACAAATCCAAAGTGACAGTTTTTTCAAATATGTAAAGAGCTTAAAAAAATAGATAACTGTGCTTTCAAGTTTTAAAATTTGAAATTTAGAAATTATGTCTGATATTGACACTATAAAGAAAACAAGATGCTGTATTTTTGTTTTATTTCAGAAAGTTCAAGTCTTTCCATCATAATTGAAGGAATTGCATGATCAATTAAATATTATCAGCATTATTTTCCATTAATGTTTTTAAATGCATTCACACACCTGAGTGTTTGGAATTATATAAACATACCCATTAGAGTCTAGACTCATCAACATTTATATTATGCTTTTTCAACAGAATCGGAGATGAATCACTAGATAAATAGGTTACAAGATTATTTGGATTTTATGATGAGTTGGTTTGCCGAACTTTAGAATTCATAGGAGGAATTAAATCTTTGAGTTTGATTTTTAACAAAAGAAAATTGTGCATTGTGCTAATCTACTTTTGCATATTACATAGAAAATGGCTATTAAGGCTTTATTGTAAGGGATTACAGTAAAAGATATTCTATTGTGCACCATGCAAGATGCAGAAAATAATGGTTTACAAATAATGTTAAGCAACCAAGGCAATAATGGTTTTCCTTTCATTCTGGTTTTCCCAAATTAAATTTTTTTTTTTTCAGATTAAAATCAGGTTTGGAGTTAACAGAAAATTGCATTCCTAACTTAAAAACTTCAACTTCTCTAGATTCCTTTAGAAAAGGAATAAATATAGTTTAAAAAAATGTTGCTTTGGGTAGAAGTCTTGATTCATTGCTTCATTCTTACAGCTTTTTCTTTGCTTCCTTACTATAAAATAATCCAATGTTATTGTGAGGACAATCTCTGATTCAGTTCCAATGCTCTTGTATCTCCATGAGTTTTGGCATTGTTTACCAGCACCTATGGGAAATCACATACAGGAACGTTAGTATTTTGTTTATTAACAATATCTATATTTTGATTCATTGAAGCCAAGTAATCCAAGGGCGGCAGTCTTGAAAAGGCAACATCAAACTACATTAGGAAAAGTGACTCTGTGCAATCTTTCAGTCACTTTTGCAGATATAAATTGTTTAAACGAAGCTAACATCAGAGAGATGCACAATTCATTCAAATATTCAAATTAGTAGAGATGCCAACATTCTGATTGCTTTTTTTTTTTTTTTTTTTTAGACGGAGTCTCGCTCTGTCACCCAGGCTGGAGTGTAATCGTCTGATCTTGGCGGCTCACTGCAACCTCCACCTCCTGGGTTTGAGAGATTCTCCCACCTCAGCCTTCCAAGCAGCTGGGATTACAGGCGCCCACCACCACACCTGGCTAATTTTTGTATTTTTAGTAGAGATGGGGTTTCACCATGTTGGCCAGAGGCTGGTCTCAAACTTCTGACCTCAAGTAATCTGCTGGCCTTGGTCTCCCAAAGTACTGGGATTACAGGCGTGAGGCACTGCGCCCAGCCTGATTGCTATCGTTATTAGCACTGCATAAAATTAAAGGTTTTGTTTGTTGGCTTTGTTAATAATACTGTCACCTCTAAACCCTTACTCAAAAAGACTACTTTATGCATAGAACTGTTCAAATGAAATTGCTCCTCTTTGAAACCACAGCTCAGGATCTAGGCTATAGGTTCTAGGCTTTATCAATAACTTTTCCACGATTTTACCTATTTCACAAACTAGAAGATTCAATTTCAGCTGATCCTTTATACTAAAACATTTTTTGGTTGTTCATTGTCAAGCACTGTGAAGGGTCTGAGATTCTGCTCTATTTGGAAGCTAACAAGTTAGCCTGCCACAGTTCCATAGATACTGCCAGAAGATACAGGATTTTTAGGTCACAGAGAAAAGTCTTCATTATTCAAGGTATGGCAAACAGCATGAGCATCAACATATTTGCCTCTGTTCTTCTTGTCCTCTCAGCCTGTGACGTGGATGGACTGATATAGTTTCCCACATATGCAGTCGGTTGCATTACAAGAAGGGAACCCTAAGCCTAGGATGCTTAATCTTTTATAACGGACAGGAATATCTACCCTTTGTTCTGGAGGGAGATACTATCTCTGTCTTCCAAGGATGTTCACTCTACGAATATCTTTGAAAAGATAGACTAGAACAAAGAGTAATCAGGCCTCCTGCTCACAGGATATTTAGAAATGCAAGAGATCCATGGCGAACTGTCTCCCAACATTCATATATGTTCCACCTTTTTGATTTGGAATATGTTGATTACAATGCCTTTCTCCAAGCATTGTTTTCTTTACTATTTCTTTCAGCTTTTACGTTTCACCAAAAGGCAAACAGTATTTCAAAATGCTGTAGGTACCGAAAAAGCTTTTCAGTGATTTTCATTGTGTTTTTAAAATTGTTGGCTAAAGCTATGAAAATTTTAACCCAATACATTTGTATATTCTCTACATTATTCAAAATAATTTTGGATACATATATATTTATATATTTAGATGCCAGAGCCATACCATGAGAAGTAGAGTAGAAACTATCACATGTATTTTATAGTAAAGGCAAGAATAAGGCAAACCATTTTTTTTAAAGATAATACGAACATTCCATTAGGATTCTGTTACTTCTAACTCCATCCTATCTGCCTATTTGCCTCCACTGCAATGGCTGCAAAAATACAACTAACACCTAGCAGACCAAGGATGCTGCCAAACATCCAACATTGCACAGGACAGTACCCACCCTCAACCCACACCTAAGAAAAAATTGTGCATTCCACAATCTCAGTAGGTTGAGTTGAGATCTCTGAAGATGAGAAACTCTGGGGTAAAAAGACTATAAGGGGTATATCATATCCTGGTTTCAGGAAAAGAGAAATATAGGCAGGCAAAAATAGTATAATCATTGTGATGTTAATACAAGACCAGTGACAATTCATGCATGGACATTCTCTCCTTTGGTTTACCAGCTGGCCATTTTTACTTAGCCTTGCTTCTTGCTTACATACAGTTAAAACCTTCAACTTCTTTAGAGTCCTTTCTTTAAAAAAGAAAAGGAATGAATAACTATAGTTTTAAACAAATGTCGCTTTGGGAAAAAGTCTTGATTCATTGCTTCATTCTTACGGCTTTTTCTTTGCTTCCTTACTATAAAATAATCCAATGTTTATAAAAAACTGGACAAAATATTTTATCCATCAATTTATAAAGAAATAACAACGGTAAATAAATAATATGAAAGAAAGTGTAGTTAAGTCGTTCCCTTCTGGCCAAAAAAGGGAAAGAAAATGTTGATTTTTGATACTGCTTTAGGTTGGGTTTAGATGGTCATATATTTGTATTGTTATAAACTTCACTAGGTAAGGGCTTTAGGTCAGCAGTTCGCAACTTTTTACAAACCTCAGTACATTTAATGGATGACTTTTAAACTTGTGATGTTCTCATTGGTTCAAAGATAAAGTCCTGCAATTAGACAAGCTCCTTAAAATTCTACCCTTCTCTTTCACTTAAAAAAGCTTATAGGAATGCATTAATAGAGAGATATATAAAAATATCCATGAATCTGTTATATTTTATTACTGAAAATAAAAAAGTAAAACCATTTGTCACCTCTGGTTAGTATCTAATTACTTACAACATGCTTCACAACTGATCACGACCCCAAGGTTGTTGGTACTCAAAAAGTGTCAGATTTTGGAGCATTTCAGACTTTGGATTTTTAGATTAGGGATGCTCAACCTGTATAGTTTCCCCATATAAAGGCATCTTGTACATATACAGGTTAAATCAACATTAAACTTTTTTTAAACACAGGTTTTTAACAGTTCTGTTATTTATGCCAAAGAGCCTCAGCTTTTGATGTTCTAATATCGAAAGGAGAATGTCATAACTAACCCATGGTAAGATACAAACTGTATATTTAACCTTTAAACCATGTGCACAAATATTTCTCATTTTCAACAGATGTAACAGTAGACATTGTAGTCTTTTATTAGCCAAAAAATTACACACTCAGTTTTTAAAAATTCAATCATAAAAGTGAAGTAACTTTGAACAATAACTTTGAACAAAAACCCTTAGATCAAAGATAAAACATTTTAAGTAAAATCAGTGCCTCAAACATTTTAAATAAAATCAATGCCTTACATCAATAAGCTCATAGTCATCTTTGGCATATAAGTGTCTCAGTAGGTACCAACGTGCAGTTGACGCAATAGATTTGGGATACCCAGGCTGATATACCACTCTTTCCAAAAGACGCCGTGTCTCTCTGGGAAAAAAAAAATTTACATTTAGTCCAAAGCATGCAAATTACCATAAGATATTTCCCATACTAATCTCACACACACATTATCTTTCTCATATTTTTGCAGATGTGGTGTCTGATTATGATTTTTTAATTCAGATAACAATAAAGGTAATAATGGTTAATATCTATTGAGTGTTTATCATGCACTAGGTACCATGCTAAATGTTTATACATATGGCTGTATTTAATGTTCACAACCTTATTAGGTAGGTAGTTATTATTCCCATATGGCAGAGAAGTAAATTATTCCAAGTTATTCTCATTCCAAAGAGAATAGAGAGACAGTCGCTATTTTATAATCTACTTTGAGTGCTCTACCTCCAATCTTTTTGAAAAGTAGGCAGAAACTAAATAAGTCACTAAATAATGCAAGGGTGATAAAGAGTGGAACAAGAAATATTCAACGTCTACATTACAGACTATGTATATCATATCAGGCTTTTAGCATATGTTTTCAAGGATGTGTATGATAATGTAAACCCATGTAATAACAGGCTGATTTACAGCTGTGTTCTAATTTTTCTTTCCTAATTTACTAACATCTATGACTCCAAAACTTCTGTACTGCTAAAAACAACATAAACCATTAGTATATTCAGAACTGCTAAACAGAAAGATCTTCTAAGCAGCAATTAGTTTGAAGCAGGAACTAAATAACTTGTCTTGAAGATGCTTTTGCAGAGGGATCACATAGTAAGCACGTTGTTATTTTTCTTAGACTGCATTTTTATTTGGGCTACGTTTTGAAGACGATAAAAATTATGGGAGGTGTTAACAAAGATTATTGGGGTAGGGGGTGAAGGGGAGATAGTACTCTCTAAGTTACCAACACTGAGCATGAGCAGAAGTAGTTCATTAGGAAGTTTAAATTATAGCCTAAAACATTTCTTAGTGAAATTAGTCACACATAAAAATGGCCCCAAATAAATAAATGTTAATAAATAGTGCTGGAGTTGCTAATCAGCCATATGGTCTTAATCTTCCACCATCCCTATTTTGTGATGTGTCTTTTGCTACATATTTGTATGTACTAACCTCCATTTCTACCATACCTATTCTGTTCCAGTGATGTTTGCTCCTCAATCACTGCTTTACTTACAGATGCTTTGTATTATATGTAGTATATATTAGAACAAGATATTTTCAAAATATTAAAGTATTCTTGCCTGTATTTTTTACCCATATGATCTTTAAATAATTTTCTTCAAATTTAAGTACACTTCTTCCAACATAAACATTGCTATAGAATTTTTGTATTTTAATCAGAGCAGCTTTCGGATTTTCTAGATAGGAAACCACATCATTTATAAACAACATGTCTCTGCCTTTTCAATATTTATTACTTTTTTCATAGCTTATTACAATAGCAAGAACTGATAATGTAGCCTTGTATTGGGGTCTTTTGGTTTTGTTTGTTTCTAGAACCCACATCACACTGTTGGTGCCTCCTAACACAGTGAAGAACAAAAACTCCAAGACCTTCTTCACTGGAAATGCTATCATGCCAAACCCCTCATGCCCTATAAATATGTATCAAATTGCCTTTTTAAACAAATATAAGGCTTTGTTTCTCCCTTACTGGATTTCTGGAACCAGTTCTTCCAAAGTAGATACAGATATATAAATACCCCCCAAAGTTTGTTAAATCGGTCTGTTACAAACTTTAAAGTTTATAATCTTCCCTTGATTATTTCCTAGAAAGATTTAAAGTGAAGAAGCATTTAATAAGAAAAAGATGAAGATTCTTCATACCTTGCCCCCATTTTGCGTTTGAATTGTAACAAAGCTTGTAAAAGAACAGCCAGTGGACAAAAGCAAAGCTTCAAGGCCTCAGTTGTAGCCTCTTGAACCAAAGATGGCCAGTGATCATTGGAAATGTTAGCCTATAAAAATATAAGACAAATATTAACTCAAAGATTTGGCATATTTATTTGAAAAGTATGCAATTCAATTCCTTTTTTTTTTTTTTTTTTTTTTTTTGAGATGGAGTCTCGCTCTGTCACCCAGCCTGGAGTGCAGTGGCGCGATCTCGGCTCACTGCAAGCTCCGCCTCCCAGGTTCCCGCCATTCTCCTGCCTCAGCCTCCGGAGTAGCTGGGACTACAGGCGCCCGCCACCATGCCCAGCTAATTTTTTTGTATTTTTAGTAGAGATGGGGTTTCACCATGTTAGCCAGGATGGTCTCGATCTCCTGACCTCGTGATCCGCCCGCCTTGGCCTCCCAAAGTGCTGGGATTACAGGCGTGAGCCACCGCGCCCGGCCAACAATTCAATTCTTATAGAGTACCTATTTGAGCAAGTCACCATATAAATAATACAAAGAGTATAATTACTACAAAGAGATTTAAGATCTGATCCCTGCTCTAAAGGAGCTACAAAATGGCGTAGACTGGGATAAAGGAGGTTTTCAAAGAGGAGATATTTAAAAAACACTAAAATATTCGTTTAAAGAAAATGCACTATTATACTACATAGGTGAATAAAATCTATCAGTCTTGTGTCTACCAAATATACAAAACTAAATTTAACATAATTGATTCTTTAACTGGTAGTGATAAATATAGAGTTCTACATTTCAAAAATCATCTAAGGAGAGAGGAAAGGCTGAAATAAAGTATTTTAATAAACTCCCAATATAAAAAAGTACAAAACAGATCAGAGATAAAAGTATTAAATCAAAGTAATCAGTACTAAAAACTTTTTAACAATTTTACTTTATGGCTAAGATATTAATGTATCTATATATTACTTGGGTTACAAGCTTTATTCTCATATTAGGTACTGACTCAGAAATAACAAAGGTAAGTATTTCTGAAGAAACAGTAACAAACTAAAGTGATGAACACTTTACTGAATTATGTAAAGAGAAAAAAATGCATTAAAAAGTTTCATTTAAAAAAATCTCAAATTTTGACAAAGATTTCATAACCACAAGTATCTAAAATATGTATTTTAATAAAGTCAATATAGTGAGTCAATATATATAGTCTATTTCAAACACTAAATTATATAACAAAAATTAGAGCAATTATCTCTGAGTGCAGTATAGGCAATAGCAATTTGTATAATCAAGTAAGAGGAAGCTATAATGAATGTGAAAATAGACAATAGTGGTTATGATGCATCTTCTATAAATAGTGGCTACTTTGGGTACATCTGACAAAGAAAGTAAGGCGAAGCACATTCTAATACAATTATTCTTAACATCTTATTAAAAACCAGTAACATAAAACTCTCACTGGATGCTTTTAATAATATACTCTCTAAATTCTATGAAATCATATAAAACACTCTGTAAAGTTAGCCCAAAGATGACTTTATAAGGAGAAAGTTACTATATATACCTGGCATATTAAACAAAGTGATCAGAATGCACTTCTGTTTTCTTTTCCCACTACCTGTTCAACATTTATTTGAGAGATACTTTTTCTGTGTCCCTGGATGTAAATTACATTAGGCCCCATGAGTCTTATTCCATTTTTCTTACATTCATCCACAAATACAGTCTCAATTAGAATGTCCTCTTTTTTTTTTCAACACTTCAGTCTTTGCTGAAAAGTAATATTTGCACATACTTCCCTGCCCCGCCCCAATTCCCCTCAGCTCCCAGGCTAGAGTATGGTTACAGGCAGTAGCGGGTGGCTGGTTCCTTTTCCCTAGTACTCCCAACTCCTGTGGCTAATTGCAGCTTCAGGACCCTACTGAAATACTGGAAATTTGCATTTAACTGGTGCCATTGTAAGGTGGTGCCAAGCTCTCCAGGGTTGACAGATACTTAAAGCTCTTTTTCTCAACCTGGCTTTAGCAGAGACTCCCAACTTCATGGGTAGTCTCTCATCTGCAGGCCCAGCAACATAAGCTGTGGGGCCCAGTGCAAAATAAAGTGTAGGGCCCTTTGTTTAAAAATTACGAAGAGTTTCAAGATAGCAACTACAGAACATTAAATCAAGTATGATGCCCTGTGTAACTGCAGAGGCTGCAAGCCCATGAAGCCAGCCCTGCTCATCTGCAGTTCCACTAATCTAGCAAATGTATTCTATTCTTCTCACTCTCTCCACATCCTCTAGCAATGTGGAAACTTCAGATTCCTTTCTGCTGACATCCCATCATCCCTCTAGGTGGCCTTAGTGAACAGGATCTAGGATAACTCCTACACCAACCCACTCTCACCACTGGCATTGCTCATTTCTGGATCTAACAAACTCTGAGAGTGTTGCTAATTCTGTCTGTAGCAACTCTCCTTCATTCCTTCCTCCCTATAGCACAAGGAGATACTCCCGCCTACCCTTGGGATTAATCTACTGTTGACCATTCTCTCCCAGAAACATGGGATCACTTTCTAAAACGCTAGCAACTCTCCTCTTCTCTGTCCTAACACCTAAGACTGAGTGCCACCGTCTCTGAAACATGTTAGATACCTGTTTATATGCTTCTAGACACATGCTTCCAGGACCCCGGAGGACACAGATTGAAGCCTCCCTCTCTCTGATAGGACCCCCTTCCTCAACTTTGTGTGTATCTGTCTGTAGAAACATGCCAGGGGGAAAATGGGTGAGGCAACAGCCCTCTCCAAAGAAATGTCTTCACAAATCCTTCTCTAACTCCACTCTCCTGATGCCTTTTTTTTTTTTTTTTTTTAAGTTTAACTTCAGATACAGAGGATACACGTGCAGGTTTGCTCCATGGGTATATTGCACCCAGTTAGGGAGCATAATACCCAACAGGTAGTTTATCAATCCCTGTCCCACTCCTTCACCCTCAGTGGTCCACAGTGTCTGTTGTTCCCATGTTTATGTTCACGTGTGCTCAATGTTTAGCTCCCACTTACAAGTGAGAACATGCAGTATTTGATTTTCTGTCCCTGTGTTAATTCACTTAGAATTATGGCCTTCAGTTCCATCCATGTTGCTGCAAGGGACATGATTTCGTTCTTTTTTTTTATGGCTGTATAGTATTTCCATGGTGTATATGTACCACATTTTCTTTATCTAATCCACCATATGGCACCGAGGTTGATTCCATGTCTCTGCATTGTGAATAGTGCGGTGATAAACACATGAATGCATGTGTCTTCATGGTATGATGATCTATTTTCCTTTGAGTGTATACTCAGTAATAGGATTGCTGGGTCAAATGGTAGCTTTAAGTTGAGATATCTACAAACTGCTTTCCACAGTGGCTGAACTAATTTACATCTCCAGCAACAGTATATAAGCATTTAAGCATTCCCTTTTCTCTGAAGCTTCACCAGCACCTGTTATTTCTGTTGTTATTGTTTGTTGTTTGAGACAGGGTCTCAAGCTCTGTGGCCCAGGAGAGAGTGAGAAGGCAAGATCTCAGCTCACTGCAGTCCCAACCTCCCAAGCTCAGGTGATTCTCCCACTTCAGCCTCCCGAGTAGCTGGGACTACAGGTGCATGCCACTACGCCTGGCTAATTTTTTCTGTAGAGATGGGGTTTTGCCAAGTTGTCCAGGCTGGTCTTGAACTCCTGGGCTCAAGTGATCCACCCGCTTTGGCCTCCCAAAGTGCTGGGATTACAGGCATAAGCCACCACATCCAGCCTGTTATTTTTTGACTTTTTAACAATAGCCATTCTGACTGGTGTGAAATGGTGTTTCAGCGTGGTTTTTATTTGCATTTCTCTGATGATTAATAGGGATGAGCATTTTTTCATATGTTTGTTGGCCACTTATATGTCTTCTTTTGAGAAGTGTTTGTTAATGTCCTTTAACTGTTTGTTAATGGGGTTATGTTTCTTGCTTGCTGATTTACGTTCCTTATTGATTCTGGATATTAGACCTTTGTCAGATGCATAGTTTGTGAATATTTATTTCCTATACTGTAGGTTGTCTGTTTACTCTGTACATAGTTTCTTTTGCTGTGCAGAAGCTCTTTAATTAGGTCCCACTTGTCAGTTTTTGTTTTTCTTGCAACTGCTTTTGGAGGCTTAGCCAAAAAATTCTTTGCCAAGGCTGATGTCAAAAAAGGTATTTCCTCGGTTTTCTTTTAGAATTTTAATAGTTTGAGGTCTTGCATTTAAATCTTTAATCCATCTTGAGTTAGTGTGTATATATGCTGAAAGGTAAGGGTCTAATTTCATTCTTCTGCAAATGACTAGCCAGTTGACCCAATGCAATTTATTGAATAGGGGAGTCCTTTCTCCATTGCTTCTTTTTGTCAGCCTTGTCAAAGATCAGATGGTTGTAGGTGTACAGCTTTATTTCTGAGTTTTCTATTCTATTCCATTGGTCGATGTGTCTGTTTTTGTACTAGTACCAATGAATTCCCTCAGTATTTGCTTGCCCTTCACTTATTTAGTTTAGTTTCGTGGGATATGAAATTCTTGGTCAGAATTTCTTTTCATTAAGGATGCTTCAAAACAAGAAAATAAAGAAAAGAAAAAAGAAAAAAAGGATGCTGAAAATAGGTGCCAAACTCTTCTGCTTCTAGCTCATAACATTTCTGCAGAGAGGTCTGCTGCTAGCCTGATGGGATTCCTCTGTATGTAATTTGACCCTCCTCTCTAGCTGCCTTTAAGACTTCTTCTTCTTTTGCATTGACCTTGGTAAATCTCATGCTATGTGCCCTGGGGATGATCTTCTTGTACAGTACATAGCTGGGGTTTTCTGTATTTCTTGGATTTCTATGTCAACCTCTTTAGCAAATTTAGGAAAATTTTTGTGGACTAATATACATTTTCCAAGTTGCTCATCCTCTCTCAGGAATGCCAATGAGTTGTAGATTTGGTCTCTTTACATAATCCCATATTTCTCAGAGGTTTTGTTCATTTTAAAACATTCGCTTTTCATTATTTTTGTCTGACTGAATTGATTAAAAGAACCACTTTGTGAGCTCTGAAATTCTTTCCTCAGCTTGATGTATTCTTCTTTTAACGCTTCCAATTGTATTATGAAATTCTTGTAGTGAATTTTTCAGCTCTGGAAGTGCAGTTTGGTTCTTTCTTAGGATGACTATTTCACATTTCAGCTCTTGGATTATTTTACTGGATTCCTTGGATTGGGTTACAACTTTCCCCCAAATCTTGACAAGCTTCCTTGCCATCCAGATTCTGAATTCTATGTCTGCCATTTCAGTCACTTCAGATTGGTTAAGGACCATTGCTGGGGAACCAGTAGGCTACATTTGGAGGTACAGGGACAATCTGGCTGCTTGAATTGCCAGAGTTCTTGTGCTGATTCTTTCTCATCTGGGAAGGTTGGTGATATGGCTTGGATCTGTGTCCCAGCCCAAATCTCACGTTGAACTGTAATCCCCAATGTTGGAAGTGGGGCCTGGTGGGAGGTGATTGGATCATGGAGGCGGAGTTCTCATGAATGGTTTAGCACCATTCCCCCTTGGTACTATACACTGAGTGAGTTCTCAAGAGATCTGGTTTTCAAAAGTTTGTGGTACATCTCCCCTCTCTCTCTTGCTCCTGCTCTGACCATGTAAGATGTGCCTGCTTCCCCTTTGCCTTCCACCATGATTGTAAGTTTCCTGAGGTCTCCCCAGAAGCAGAAGCCGCTATGGTTACTGTACAGCCTGTGGAACTATGAGCCAATTAAAACTCTTCTGTTTATAAATGACCCTATCTCAGGTATTTCTTTATAGCAATGCAACAGACAAATACAGTTGGTGTTCCTTTAACTGTGGTATAAATTGAGTACAGTCAGTTGGCTTATTTCTGGATGCTTCCAAAGAGCCAGGGCTCTGTACAGGATCTTTATGTGAAGGTGAATTCTTGCACTTGGTTTCACAGGCGTATACATTAGCAAGATAATTTTTGGTGTTGTAGTTTGGGCTGCAATCCAGTAGATAGATAGTGCAGAAGAGTAACAGTGGGTAACTAGGCTAACACTTAGCCATATGGCTCTTCTGTACTTCTTCACATTCATAGGCATGCTCTTCAGTGGTGATGGCGGGGACAGGATAGAAAGGACCCCCTCACCAGCTCTGCTCCAGGGCCTTAGGGGAAGCCCCCTCTGATCATTCACTCCATGCCCACATTACTTTTGTTAGGTGATTTGGGTTGCGGGGTCCCCTTGTGCAGGGACTATGACAGGGAGATATGCCAAAACTTTTCTGGACTGGCCCTGCAAAGGGAGGCATGCCCCACTCTTGTCCTTGCCCAGTAACCCATGCATCGCACCCCTCTTAGCTCTTGAGGGTAGGGGCTCCTCCCCAACTCAAGTGCCAGCCACAGATCTCAGCTCTGTACTCCTGAGTTGAATGCCGCAGCCCTGGGGGCACTGGAATGTCCCATGGCTCAAGGCTGAGTTCAGGTTATACTGGAGGATTCTATATGCTACAGCAATCTATCTTGATCTGATATCTCACTTTGGAATCTGATTATCTAGTATCTTAGCCAACTTGTCAATTTTACATCCAGATCACATATTATCACATATAATAAAACTTTCAAATAAAGACTTTTATAAATGTCTTATTTTAATATATCCATCCTCCCCATACTGCCGGCTGTTTACCATAGAAATATGGCATACCTTTTATTCCTTTATAATTATTGGATGTCAAATGTTTTTTCAAGAACAAATTGGATTGATAGCACTTTAAGGTTTACAAAGGCATGTGTAAACATTCCTTCATTATTCAAACAATGCCACAAGAAGGTAAAATAGATATTCTGATCTCCACTACTAAGGGCTTTAAACAGTTTAACTGGCTAAAGGTTTCACAGGTAGTAAATGGCAGAACCAGAACATGGGCTCTTAGAGAAAATACTTCGGTGGTGTAGTACAGGTAAAGGTGGGGTGGGGGATTTGGGGGGACAGGTATACATGGGTATTACTGAACTGCAAGCTAATTTCTTCATCTGTCAAATAGGGTTATTGTGATTATTAAATAAGTTAATAAGAATAAAGCACTTATAACAGAACCTAGCACAGACTAAGTGCTATAGTTTGCTATTGTTAAAACTATTATTAATTTGTTCTATTCCAGGTCAGATTTAATTTCCCAGCATTAACAAAAATCAATAAATAATACTGAAAAGTAACAACTAATAAGTTACGCTAAAAGAGTGTCTACTTCTCCAGTTCACAAATTGAAGGGCATGTTATAGGTACTATGTGCAACTTCTGTGGCTCACCAGTTACCAAGGCCATAAAGACCTTTGTTATATACAAATATGGGGCAAACAAAACAAAATAGTGAACTACAATTAGTTGGCCACATTATTATTATTTGTCCATTCACTCAAAACCATTTATAGAGAACCCCCTATGCACAAGGCAGACTGACATAGCAAGGAAGCAAAAATGAACAGAAATAGCCCCTGACATAAGAATCTCTTAAATGTGCTCTACAGTAATGGCACCAAAGCAAAAAAAAGGCCTAATTCTACATTTCATTGTCA
This sequence comes from Pan troglodytes, assembly GCF_028858775.2. NCBI lineage: Eukaryota > Metazoa > Chordata > Mammalia > Primates > Hominidae > Pan > Pan troglodytes. The sequence goes on along the minus strand of NC_072402.2, from coordinate 20,646,664 downwards.
AATGCCTAGTTAAAGTGAATAACTAACATTCTCATGGATTACTATGGTAAAAACAAGAGTTACTTTGGGGCTGTCTAGGATAATTTCTTCTAACCATGTAAAACCAAAAGAATAACAATTTAACTTTTAATTACAAAATAATAAGGAAACGACAAAAAAATCCAAACACTATCAAAAGATATAAAATGAAAAATTCTCCTCTACCATCCTTTAAAACCCCCAGTCTCCTTCTCCAAATAACTGCCATTATATTTCTTATATATGTTTCCATATAATTATATCTTTGTGCTTTAAGCATATGCACAAACACACATGGTGTATTTAGAGATATACATTCTTAAAAATTCATACCACATATATGAACACTCCATTAGAATTATATCATACATCCTGTTCTGCAGTTTGCCCTCACTCCCACTTAAACATGTATCTTGACAAATTTTCCCTACCAGCACGTAAAACTTTCAGATTCATATACGTAAATTGGTATCAGAAAATAGCTTGTTAGGTCATAAGTTACTAGAAATCCCTCTTAGAGAATGTTGAATTGAAATGAGAATGACTGAAATGTTCACTATTAACATTTTTGTCACAGTTGAGTAGTTAAATTTACTTCTAATACAATTTGTTTCACCAAGAAACAAAAATGTATATCCTAATATAATTCAACTTTTAAAACTGTAATCTTTTTTCCCCAAACATCGACAATATTCTGCTGTAGTCTATAGATTTATGTTGCTCTATGTCCATCACAAACCCAAAATACAAAGTGTATCAAGAAGCCACACTAGAAGACAATGAAACAACAGGACTTCAATTGAATATTACTATGTAAAAAGCCTTCACGTCAAAGAAAGATAAAAAATCAATTTTTCATGATCATAATTATAACATGATCTTACCATACAGACTTTTAATGCAAGTAGTGCTAGTTTCAACAGACTTGAGAGCTTCCCACTCCAACTGCCCTGTTGGGATGCCACTTGTAGACTCTTTCTGTAACACATCTCTGCAGCTCTCATCATTCCTTGGGACTGATACACATGTGCCAGCCACTAAGAAACAAAAAAGGAGAAGGAGGCAAAGGATTTTAGTTCACTATGCAGTCTGTTACCCCTACTTCCAACAAATTCAATAAACTTTGTCGTAGTAAAAATGTTTTTAGTTATTGGTAAGTTCTGTGCCCAAAAAACAATTACAGGTCAAAAAAGGGCTGTCATATTGCCAATTCTTTTAACAACAGCTGCCTATTAGCAAATTGACTCCAGCAATATATAAAAACAATAATATATAATGATCAACTAGGGCTTATTCTAAGAATGCAAAGTTGGCTTAATATATGAAAATCAATGTAATCTACCACATTAACAGAATAAAGAAAAAGATTAATAGATGCCATTAAAAAAGTTTTAATAAAATTCAAGACCCATTATTTTTTAAGAAAAAACTCTCTTAGCATATTCAAAGTAGAATCTTCTTAATCTGATAAGGATATTTATAAAAACCTATAGCAAACACCATATTTAGTAATGAAATAGTCAATGCTTTCTACCTGAGGTAAGAAGAAGACAAGAATGTTTACTTATCACCACTTTTGACATTGTATTAAAGGTTCCAGACAGTACAATAAAGCAAAACAAACAAATCAACAAAAAACCTTAATATGTAAATATTGGGAAGAAAAAAGTAAAAGGGGCATAACTATATACAAAATCCAAAACCTTTCAAAGAATAAGTGAATTTAGCAAGGTGCTGGAAAGTCAACGTATAAAAATCAACTGAATTTTCAAATGTTTGGAGATGATTTAAACACACACACACAATAGAACAACAACAAAAAATACCAAATACCTAGAATAAATTTAACACAAAAGTATAAAAGACCTCTAGGTTGAAAATTGCAAAACAATGCTGTGAGAAATTTCAAACTAAATTAAATAGAGGAATATACCACATTTGTGGACAGAAAATATTCAGTAGAGTATTACTTTGTCAATTGTCCCCAAATTAAACTGTAGATTCTAAACAATCTCAATTAAGATCCCAGCAGAGCTTTGTTGGGTGAGAATTAACAATTTACAGTAGACCCTCTCCTTAACTGTGGTTTCAGTTACCTGTGGTACAACACAATAAAATACTCTGAGAGAAAGAGGGAGACCACATTCATATAACTTTTATTATAATATAGTGCTATAACTTTTATTATTAGTTATTGTTGTTAATCTCTTATTGTGCCTAATTTATAAATTAAACTTTATCATAGGTATATATGTATGTATAGGAAAAAACATTGTGTGTGTGTGTGTGTGTGTGTGTGTGTGTGTGTGTATAGTTCATTACTATTTGCGGTTTCAGGCATCTACTAAGGGTGTTGGGACATCTCCCCTGCAGATAAGGTAGGACTACTGCATTTGGAAATGCAAAAGACCTAAGACAAACTTGAAGGAGAACAAAAAGTTGGAGGTTTTAATGTTACCACATATTCAGACTAATTATAAAGCTATACTCAAGAATAAAAAACAAAAGATTAAAAAATAGACCAATGGAAAATAAGGAGGCCTGAAGACCCATATATACACAGCTGATTTATGACAAAGGCATCACTGTAATTCAATGGGGACTGAATAGTCTTTTCAAAGATTGGTACTATGTTAATTACGGGTAAAAATAAACCTTAACTCCTGCAATATTCACAAAGATTAATTCAGGATAAATTATAGACCTAAACATGAAAAGTAAAACAATAAAATTTCTAAAACAAAATATTTAAAAAAACTTCATGAACCTAGAGTAAGCAAAAAGTTCTTAAATAGAATATCCCAATAAAGCATTAACCATAATCAGACTTCATTAGAATTAAGAACTATTCATCAAAAAATAACATTAATAAAGGCAGCCATAGGTGTAAGAAAATATTTTCAATAAAAATATCAAAAAATGTGCTCAGATTCAGGAAATATAATAAATTCCAATAATTCAGTAAGTAAAAAATGAAAAGTCCATTAAAAATTATGCAAAGCACTTTACACAGAGGATATCCAAAGGCTCAATAAGCATACGAAAAGTTGTTTGATGTCATTAGATATCAGGTAAACACAAGTTAAAATCACTACAATATATTATTACCTACATATTCACCAAAATGGGGGAAAAACACAACAATCTAGCAATATCAGCACCTGGAATGCTCATGCACTGCTGGTGCAAGTGTAAACTGGTATAACCATTTTAGATAACTCTTTGGCAGGATCTACTAAATTAACCATACATATACCCTATGTCCCACCAAAAAGCATTACCAAGAATGGTCACAGCAGCATTATTCATGCTAGACAAAACCTGGAAACACCCAAATGCCCATCAACAATAAAATGAATAAATATTATTGTATGTTCATAAAATGAAATGAAAAAAATTATGGCTACATGAAACCACCAAATGAATCTCACAGACATCCTGTTGAGTGAAAGTAACCAGATACAAAAGAGTACTACTCCATTGATATGAAGTTCAAAAACAGGAAAAACTAAATAGAAGTCAGAATAGAGGATTTCCTTGTTTTGGGGTGGGGGGAGTCAAGCAAGAAGATCAACTGACAGAGGCCTAGGGGAAGCAGTTGGGTTGCTAGAACTGTTCTGTATCTTGATATGGGAGGTGTTAAACAGGTATGTCATACATAGAGTAGTACTTTTAAGATTTTTACACTTTATTCCTTGTGAATTATATCATAATATAAAAGAAAACACACACATACACACACACATGCAGTCTCTTAAGACTTTACTTACTGATATGGTTTGGCTGTGTCCCCACCCAAATCTCATCTTGAATTCTCATGTGTTATGGGAGGGATCTGGTAGAAGGTAATTGAATCATGAGGGGAGGTCTTTCCTGTGCTGTTCTCATGATAGCGAATAAGTCTCACAAGATCTGATAGTTTTATAAAGGGGAGTTTCCCTGCACAAGCTCTCTCTCTTGTCTGCCACCATGTGAGACGTGCCTTCCTCCTTCCATCATGATTGTAAGGCCTCCCCAGCCACAGAGAACTGTAAGTCCATTAAACCTCTTTCTTCTGTAAATTGCCCAGTCTCGAGTGTCTTTATCAGCAGTGTGAAAATAGACTAATACACTTATGACATAATTTATCCTTCAATTTTTCCCTTTTAGTTTGACAATGTATTTCTCCCTTTGATAATGAATATGAAATCAACAACATCTAGTTGTTGATTAAGTATCTAAGGTCAGCTAGATGTTCTGAGGTCAACTAGATGTTGATCTTAAATCCTAAATCTCATACAGAAAACTTACTCTAAGAAAGGGGAAAAAAGAATTACAGTAAAAGGGAGGCTTAGTTTTCATAATCCAGTAATTTTATGCCAGATAATTTTTTCAAATTATCTAAAGCAGGGATATAAAAAAGCTGATATAATAAAAGATCAGAATAAAAAACAAATTATAGTAAGATAATAAGCGTCTATAAATATATATCAAAAAGCCCTTTTGATACTTTCTCTGGGGCACAGAGGAAATATAATAAATTTTATAAAATAATTATGTGCTTCCTTGTATTTTAATATCAATAAGAACAAAGCACACAGTGATCATTGTGCATTTGTCACTGTGGATAACCAGAGCCACCTGAAAGAGCAGATGATCTGTTGATTTATGCATCAATCCTGAAAATAATTATTTCTAAAAGCACTAAATACAGGTTATCTGTAAAGTAGCTAGGGAGAAACTATACATATCTCCTCTAAAAGCAGAGTTAAACACCATTATGATACCCTTATTATAAAATGTCTATAACATATCAACCCATATAAAAGACAGTATTTTCATCACTGTTTTAAAGTCAGAAAATTTAGAATCAATAACTTAAAAAGCTTTAAATCATCATTGTAGCAGATCCGAAACTAGTATTAAACTTCCTTAGTTCCTCTAACCACAATATCTTTTAGATCTTGAAACTGAGAGATAACATGGTGAGAGTGACAGCAAGCCAAATAAAAATGGAGCATAGCTCTGACATTAACTAATATTATGAAGTGTTTTAATTGAAGACTCAAGTAAGAAAGGAGAAAACTTACCTGCCAAGCTGGAAAAGAGGTTGAGTTGGACATGACTGTTTTTTGTAGTTCTTCAAGTACAGCATCTGGGAGTGGCTTTTGTGACTCCAAGAGTGGTTTACACTGAACTTGTCTCAAAAGTAAGATAACGGCTGGCTGATCAGGGTTACTTTTTAAATTCTAGAAATCAAATCCCAAAGAGGAATATATCAAATAGGTTCTTAAGTGTTAAAAGTAAAAGGCATTATTCTCCAAGTCGGGAAAATAAAATTCTGAAGGTTTATACCTTTTCTTATTAAAGAGAAAACAACTGCAAAAATTAAATAAACAAAACAATAAACAGCCTGTAAATATCAAACTTTACATTTAAATAACCTTTAAAATCAGTAATGCTATTACTGTAGTCTACATGTATTTCCCTTTGACTTAGTTTACTCTTAAGTGATATCCTGAAAAATTTAGGTTCTAAATGTAAGTAAATAGTTGAACTAAGAAAATATAAATATAAAATTAAGTGGGAATGCTATCACTATTCCATACTGGAATAAACTATACTATGTAAGAAGAAAAGAGGCATACATTTTTTTCTTTCTTAACCTCTTAACAAAGGTATTCACTCTACATGTCTTTCTTCTAGGCACAGCCTTTTCAAGTACTGCAAGTAAGAAAAATGACCTATTTTCCCCATTTCCTTAAGCTACTGTTTATATCTTAAAATACTTACCTACATACATACATAAATGTATTGTATATACTTATATTCTCTGTATGTGTATATATTTTTATATATATGAAGAATTTCTGTAAACAAGTCCTCCCACTATTGTTTCAAATATTTCTTTATTGCTTGTCCCTCAATAGCATACTTTTCTATTTTTTATTCATTAGATCTTAAATGTATTTCTAAAATTTATTTGATTGCTTTCTTCTAAGTAAGAGATTGCAACAACAAACCGACAAGGAAAGGTTCATTAGGCATCACTTATTCTATCAGAGGGCACATAGCAACTGTCAATTTATGCTTAGTAAACACTTACTGTGTAATACCCTGTCCTGAACTTAGATGGAATTCCTTAAACAAAAGAAAAAATGTATCACTCTGCTTTTCATAGAATTTAAGAACCAAAGAAATCTTCAAAAGTCCATTCTTCTTTCTCTGTAAAATGTATACTGATCTTTCCAAAAAAATTACACAACCTCCATGGTAAGCAATTATGAAATACGATGTTTTCAGGAAAAGTCATGTTCAAAACTCTCTTTAACCATTACATTATTTCTAAGTGAGCTTTGGAAACTAATTCATTCTTTCAGTAAATATTTATTGAGCCCCTACTATGTTCTAGGCAAGGTAATACACATTTATTCACAGAGCCTGCAAGCATAGAGCCCTCCAATCCTGGCATGTAAAAACAGACTACTGAGTAGATTCCAGTCACCCACTTGACAATCTCCACAGTCATTCTATGTGATCCAGAACTTTGGAAAACTGAAGGGATACTGGAAAATATAGCATTAAGAAGGAATCAATCAGAAATCAAAGGAAAATACTGCCTCTCTAATGACACCCAAATAAAAAATTTTTTAAAGACCTATATAATAAGAGCTTGAGTCCTAGAGTCAGACAAATGTGAGTTCAAATCACAACTCTATCCATTCCTAATTGTAAGCTCCTGTGCACATTACTTATCCTCTTTAAGTCTCAGTTTTTCTCATCTGTAAAAATGAGGATAATAATAAATACCTATATATAAGATTGCTGTGAAGTTCAAATACAAAATGCTAAATGCAGTGACTGGTTTGTGGCAAGTACAGTAATCAATAAATTTTAGTTGTTATCATCATAATTGTCATCACCACCACTACCTGCTCTTTAAACAACACGCATTCCTCTTTTTTTTTTTTCCCAGACAGGATCTCGTTCTGTTGCCCAGGCTGGAGTGTAGTGGTGTGATCATGGCTCACTGCAACCTCAAATTCCTGGGCTCAAGCAATTCTACTGCCTCAGCCTCTTGAGTAGCAGGAACTACAGGCATGTGTCACCAGGACCGGTTAATTTTTTAATTTTTTGTAGAGACAGCCTCTCGCTATGTTGCCTAGGCTTGTCTCAAACTCGTGGCCTCAAGTGATCCTCCCATCTCAGTCTCCCAAAGTGCCAGGAATACAGGAGTGAGCCACTGCATCTAGCCTCATACATTCCATTTTTGAAGTTATTTTCCCAGTAAGATAAGAATCCATGAGTTTCAATGCACATTCCACAAAATACCTTTGTGCAGAGAGTTTCAGCTTCAGATATTCTTCCTGTGTCTATTAGACCAGTGACAGCTTGTGAGAGAGACCACTTTTCAAGAGACTGGTTGTAATTTTCAAAGAATTTTTTGTCTTTAACTGTAAACAAAAAATGTCAATGTTACTTTCTTCTGCAATTTATAATGTGTTCTTAGAGGAGTAACTGGTTGCTAAAAAATTACCGTTAGACTTATCATCCATACACAGTTTTTCAAAGTTACATGTGCCACATGTGCCATAGACTATCCTGACAAGTGACAGGTTTCTGAAAAGTTTCATGGCAGGAGTATTTGTGGCTAAATAACTCAAAGCCTCATATAATTGTGACTTCTAAAGAAACAATAAAATAATTTGCTGAAAACATGTAAAGATTTACTGTGATATAATTGATGTAAAATAAGCTGCACATTTTCAAACTATAAATCTGATGATATTTGACATGTATATCAGTGAAACAACAATCATGATAATGAACATATTTGCATTTTCAAAATTTTCCTCTTGTCCCTTTGTAACCACTTTTGTCCCCAACCTACTCCATCCTCCCTTAGCCCCTGTCCCCAGTCAGCTCCTAATCTGTTTTCTGTCACATAGGCCAATTTACATTTCCACAAATTTCATATAAGTGGAATCATATAGCATAAACTCTTTGGCATCTTTCACAGGTGCTAATATGGCAAATTACATTCATTTTCAAATGGTACATCAACCTTGCATTCCTGGGATAAACCATAATTGATCATAAGGTATTATTATCATTTTTATGTATTGCTGGATTTGAATTGGTGAAGTGTTGTTATGAATTTCTCCATCTACCTTCACAAGCAATGTTGTTCTTTGCCTGGTTTGGGTATTAGGGTAATGCTAGCCTCATAGAAGATGTCAGAAGTGTTACTATCTTAGATTTTCTGAAAGAATTTGAGTAGTATGGGTATTATTTTTCCTTAAACATTTGGTAAAATTCACTAGTAAGTGAATTTAAGATAGCTATTCAAGATAGCTGATTAGATGCATTTGGTGCTTGCCTCGTCCATGGAAAGGAACCAAATAGCAAGTAGATAATCACACTTCAGATATATTATCTAAGAAAGCACACTGGACCTCAACAGAAAAGTGACAGGAAACACCAAAAGCAAGGAAGGAGAGGGGAGTGAGGTCGTCTGCTCAGCTGGGATCAGCTGGGAGCCTAGAAAGGCTCCTGAATGCAGGGAAAGGATAGGAAAGAGACCCCTAACAGTTTACATTCCCACTATGGACTCTGATAATTCTAGCCATAAGACAACCTCGTGACCCTTGCAGGCCCTAAAACTAACATAGGGAGTACATAATAATGGCATTGGTCCAAAGTGGGAGCTCACGCTGAGTCCCACAAACCCCTGAGTCCTAAGCAGCTAGAGTGAGGCACTATTTTGAGAGCCCAGCCCTCTACCAGGCTGTGTCTTGCCACGCAGCCCAACAGCCCCTGTATCTCCACAGTCCTGGAGCCCCACAGATATTCCCTGCCCACAGCCACTGCTGCTGGAGCTGAGGTGAGAGCCACTGTCAACCACCATGAGCTGCTGGTAAGGAGCAGCCATGCATATTCAAGTGCCCTGAGAACAAATTCCACTGCCCTGCAGCTACCACTGCATTGGAATACAGCAGAGCTGAGGCATGACTGAAGCCTGCAACCCTATGGCTGCTCACACTGAAAGCAACCCCACCCTACCCAGTAGCAGGGTCACAGTGCAGCAGCTGCTGCTCCCAACAAAGCATTTGCTGGCAGCCCGGCATCACTCTGCCCCTGCCTATCACAGCCAGGGCCCACATGCACGACCAGGGAGCCTAAGGACAGTCTACCTGGCCTGGCTCCATTCCCCAGAGTACCCAAGCATACCCTCCTGGGGCCTGGGGATTGCCCAGCTCAGACCACCACCATTAGCATTTGAGCACTCCTCTGGGGTCTGAGGTTGGGCCCATCCAATCTGCCGCTAACACCGCAGCTGGCACTCACTTACATGTATCACATTGTTGGCCTGGAGACTGGTGTGCTCAGTCCATTGCAGCCACCACCAATGCCAGTGTGGACTGCTTGGGTCCCAGAGGGTTGGTCCCACTGCCACTACCATCACCCACACCACGTGTGCTGCCCAGGGACTCAAGAACACACCCACCTACCCAGCCGAATTGTGATGGTTACTACTGAGTGTCAACTTGATTGGACCGAAGGATACAAAGTATTAATCCTGGGTGTGTCTGTGTGGGTGTTGCCAAAAGAGAATAACATGTGAGTCAGTGGGCTGAGGAAGGCAGATCCACCCTTAATCTGGTGGGCACAATCTAATCAGCTTCCAGCAAATATAAAGCAGGCAGAAAAACACAAAAAAGCGAGACCGGCCTAGCCTCCCACCCTACATCTTTCTCCCATGCTGGATGCTTCCTGCCCTCAAACATCAGACTTCAAGTTCTTCAGTGTGGGGGCTGGGACTGGCTCTCCTTGCTCCTCAGCTTGCAAACAGCCTGTTGTGGGACCTTGTGATCCTGTAAGTTAATACTTAATGAACTCCCCATATATATATCTCCTATTAGTTCTGTCCCTCTAGGAGAACCCTAATACACCAATGCTGCCATTCCTGGAACCTGGGCAATCCAGCTAATAGAGGCACAAGAATGGGCCTGTCTAAACCCACTAACACCAGGACATTGCTCTGGCATCGAAGGACAGGCAAGCTTAGCCAACTGCTGACACCACTAGGACCCAAAGACTGGCCTATCTGGCATCCCAGGCCCCACCATAACTTCACCAAGCCTCCACTAACAAGTACATCCTAACAAACCAAAGAAATCACAAATATCACTGATGCTGTCTACAGCCAAAGAAATCAGAGACTACATTCAGAATCAAAGCCAAAGTGACCTACCCCAACAACACCATGGATACATCTTCAGGAAAAAGTGCTCCCCTACGAAAGAAAATTCCAAAATTGGAAGTGACTGTTAGACTAGATATGCATATATCAATGTAAGGACAAAGGAAACAAGAAAAAGCAAGGAAATATGACACTTCCAAAGGAACATAATAATTCTACAGCAACAGATCTCAATCAAAAAGAAATTTATGAAATCCTAGGGGAAAAATTCAAAATATTGATAATAAAGCAGCTCAGTAAGATACAAGAGAATACTAAAAACCAGTACAAAGAAATTAGAAAAAGCAATTTAGGACACTAATGAAAAATTTACCAAACAGATGGATATCATAAGAAATAACCAAACAGAAATTCTAGAAATGAAGAATTCATTAAATGAAATACAAAATATATCTGAAAGCTTCAACAACAGACTAGATCAAGCAGAAGAGCCTCAGAACTTGAAGACAGATCTTTTCAAATAACCTAGTGAGACAAAAATGTAAAAGAATAAGCAAAGCCTACATGACATATGGAACACCATAAAACACCCAAATATTTAAATTGTCAGTGTCCTAGAAGGCAAAAAGAAAACATAATTATTTTGTTTAAAAAAACTATTTAACAAAATAATAGATGAAAATATCCCAATTCTAGCAAGAGATTTAGACATCTGAAAACAGGAGGAGGCTTAGAGATGCACAAATATTTACAATTCCAAAAGATGTTCTCCATGGCACACTATAGGTAACCCATCAAAAGTCAAAGACAAAGAGAGAATACTAAAAACATAAAGAGAAAAGCATACTACTTATAAATGAACATCCATCAGACTAACAGCAGATCTGTCAGCAGAAATCTTACAGGCCAGTAGAGAATAAGATAATATATCCAAACTGCTGAAAAGAAAAAAAACTGTCAGCCAAGGACACTATACCCAGCAAACTTATTCTTCATAAATGAGGGGAAAATAAAGTTTTCCCAGACAAGTAAAAGTTGAATATCACCACTAGACCAGTCCTACAAGAAATGCTCAATGGAATCTAAACCTAAAAGAGAACAGACAACATTTACCATCATGAAAACACACAAAAGTAAAAACTCACTGGTAAAGCAAACATACAAAAGAGGAAGAGAAAGGACACAAATGGTACCACTACAGAAAAGCACCAAAATACAATAACACACAATAAAGAGAGAAAGAAATAAAGAATATACCAAAAAAAAATCAACTAATTAAACAACAGAAATAAGGCAACACACATCAATGATAACCTTGAATGTAAATGAATTAAACTTTCCATTGAAAATATATGGATTAGCTGAATGGATTAAAAAAAATTACCCAACATATGCTGCATACAAGAAACTAGTCTCACCTATTACAACACATATAGGCTGGATGTGGTGGCTCACACCTGTAATCCCAATACTTTAGGAGGCCAAAACAGGAGGACTGCTTGAGCCTAGGAGTTTGAGACCAGCCTGAGCAACACAGCCAAGACCTCATTTCTAAAATAAAAAAATTAGTTGGGCATAGTGACTTGTACCTATGATTTGGGAGGCTGAGGCAGGAGTATTACTTGAGCCCAGGAGTTTGAGGTCAGTCTGGGCAACACAGCAAGACCTCATCTCTTAAAAAAAAAAAACAACTAAAATAATGATAGCAACAATGTATTTGATTATGTGTGCTTACGTGTATGTGGATGTATACAGACTCATATGCTTATGTGTAAGCAAAAGAGCAATGACATAAAGGACAATAATTAGGATTGTTTTACTATAAGGACTTGCACTATCCATAAAGCAGTATAGTGTTAGTTGAAAATGGAGTTGGATTAATTCTAAATGTATATTGCAACCAGTAAGAAAGGGCAACCAGTAAAAAAAAAAAAAAAAAAAAAGTAGAAAAGGAAATACAACTGACATGCTAACAAAGAAGAGAAAATAGCATCAAATAAAATGCACAATTAAAACTACAAAACACAGAAAAATAGGTGGACAAAAATGGAAACAAAAAACAAAGGCAACAAATAGAAAATGGTAAAATTTTCTATTTCTACCAAATAGAAAATGGTAAAAAATAGAAAATGGTAAACCAATTATATCAACAATCACTTCAAACACCTATAGTCTAAACATAACCAATGAAAGACAAGAGATTGTCAATGTGGATAAAAAATAAAAATAGGTATATTGTTCTTTCTTTTAATCTGAAGAGCATGGTTTCAAAATAACTATATTATAGGTATTTCTGAATTACCACTTAATAAATTCATTTTATTAAAATATTTCAATCTTATATAATCTAATACCATTAAACAAAAACTCACTTTTCTTAATTTGCCCTAGTAGTCAAAAGACAGGCAGTAATGATGCTTAACATTTACTAAAAAATGATTAATAACCTAAAATTAATTCAGTGAAAAGCTAATGTCCCAAGACAAAAGTAGGCTAATCTATTTATTAATTTAAGTAGGTTAATCTATGTCACTTTTCAGTGAAGAAATTTATAGATTTACGAAACAATGTTAACTAAATCTGATTAGATTAACAGCTTATTCTGACCAAAATTCCCAGGAGGAATCATGGGACAATTTCAATGCTGGTTTCAGTAAAGGACTCTTTCCAGGTCACCTTTATCCTAAAATGCCGGTAAAGTCTCAAAGTAAATGCTACAAAACAAAGATTTCAGCTAACAGAACCCATTGGGCTTTTAAGCTATCTGGAAGAGAAAATACATATGCCTATCACACTTCTGTACAAACATTTTACTATGGATTTTTAATGAATATATATACATACATTATTTAAATATATATATTCATTAAATAATGTATATATATATTCTTAAAAAATATATCTATATATATATATATTTTTTTTTGAGACGGAGTCTCACTCTGTCACCCAGGCTGGAGTGCAGTGGCGCAATCTCGGCTCATTGCAAGCTCCGCCCCCCGGGTTCATGCCATTCTCCTGCCTCAGCCTCCAGAGTAGCTAGGACTATAGGTGCCTGCCACCACGCTCAGCTAATTTTTTGTATTTTTTAGTAGAGACGGGGTTTCACCATGTTAGCCAGGATGGTCTCGATCTCCTGACCTCGTGATCTGCCCATCTCGGCCTCCCAAAGTGCTGGGATTACAGGCGTGAGCCACCATGCCTGGCCTAATGAATATATTTTTTATAACAACATATGCTGAAGCCGTTTGTATTCTGGATTTAACCATTCAAGAAATCTGAATTAAATCATGTAAAAGATGCTTTTTAAAACTTACTTGAAGCAGAAACAGCAGATAACAGTGCCAAGTATAAATCTATCCTCTTTGGCTGAGTGTTGTTCACTAAGGCCAGTTTATCCTCAGCGTGACAGGCTGCCATTAGCCCAGCCCAGATAGCAGGATCACCTGAAAACAGGAAATACACAGTGATAAGTCTTGTTAAAATCAACATGTTGCTTAACAACTATCAAAAATGAGATTAAGAGTTTACAAGTTAAAAAAAAATTGTATCTAAAAAAAATTTTCACTTTCTCAAAGGAAAATTAAATTGCACTTGTTTTCAGAGACACATTGCTACATTCATCTTTCCAGATTTGCCAATTTTTCCAAACATATCAGAGAATGATAAACATCCTATGAAGCTGTTCATCCATGGCTGGTTAGCTCAGCTGCCTAGAATGCTGTATTACTGTGGAAAGGGCAATTAGATTCACTTTCACTGGACACCAAGGACAAGTCTCACTCATCTTCATGACTTAATAGTTGCTGTTTTAAAGACTCATTCCTAGGACAAGGAAGATAACACAATTTTTCAGTTCTTAAGAAAAGTTTAAGCCAAAGGAAAGGCTCAAGATTTTAATTATATTCTAATAGGCAAGCAGAAAAGTCACTTCATCATTCCAAGTGAAGCATTTATATGACTATCTATCCCTCATTCATTTGATCTTTTCTTCTTTCCTTCATCCTTCACAGCAGCTTCAGGGTAGGGAGAAGGAGAAAAGTCCAACAGCAGTGAGTTGGAAGGGAACTTTTTATGCATAGAAAAGATTATGCATAACGACTTCTCTTTTTAAGAAAGCTGTGAAAAAAAGAAACGTGAAGGGAATATGGAATTTAGAAGTTTTTAATTTTCATTTGTTTGGTCATTTATTTTTATAAATCTTATTTTGCTGTTTACTTCAACAAGTTAATATTTTAGTACTGCTACTCTTAAAAAAACAAATGAATGCTTTTAATATCTCACAAGGGGGTGCTAGTTAACAATATAGTCACTTGATCATACTTATTAGCTTTAGTTTTCTATTTTTTCTTATCTGACCACCCCACCCAGTATATGTTTCTTATCATATATCTGAAATATATATCTACTTCAGTTATAGGTGACCAGTATTATTGCTAAAAGTACAAAAATCAACAAAATTACAAGAATCATTAAAATCTTATGCAGATCAAATACTTTTACAAAAAGTTAAATGCATACCTCCATATTATGAAACAATTTCTGCTCCAAATAATAACTACCTTATTTTAAGGAACACAGACATCATCAAATTCCAGAATAAACAAATGGGGACTATTTCCTAGAATTTATGATGAAATCTGATTACTATATAAAGAAAGGCACATGACAGCCTTAGATCTGGGTTTCAGGTCTAGCCATGCCACTAATTAATGTGTGGTAGTTCTTCCTTTAGGATTCATTTTCCTATAAAACAAGACAACTCAACTAGATAATAGCTGAGGTGCCATAGGGTCTTAAATTCTATGATTCCAACTGAAGTGGACTCAATCTCTGAATATTAACTTAATCCTAAGATTAAGGGGATAGCTACTTTAGGGATCTTACAGTATTGTATAGTTCGGATTTCTGATTGGAGAATGGACAATAGCTGGCAGCAATTTCTTCTATCACAACACAAAATAATTACTGTTTCCATGAACTCTTCCATAGATAACCAGCAACCCAAATTCCCTATAAAATAAAGTGACTCTAAGATAATATATAAACTACAAACCTAAAAATTTTAAAATATAGCTTGCTAAAATAACTTTTAGTATCACAGAAGCACTAATCTAGCAGAAATTGGATTTTTTTCCATTCAGTTCTAAATTCTTGGAATTATCTTTAAATTCCTGACAAGACTCCCTGGAATAGCATCTATCAAAACTGTGCTTTGTACAGCTAAAGATCTACAAGGACTAAGTGTACAGCCACTACACATAACTACAGTTATATTCATTTTCATTGGACTCTAAGGACAAGTCTCAAACAGGCACTCATCTCTGCCACTCAGTCACTGTTTTAGCATCTTATGTGATGTCTCTGCTTCCTTGAGTATGTATTTATCCAGATAATCTGGGAACATCAGAGATCATTAGAGAGGACCTAATCTGGGCAGTCACACTTTTCTAAAGTTTATGTCCTTACACAATCAAAGGCTAATAGATCTTTTATCATTCTGGATCCATGATAAGAATTATTGAGAGTAAGTCTATCTAATATCTGCTTGAGAACTCCAAAAATAAAAAAACCTACCAATATATATATAACATAGACAAATCAAAATGTTTAGTCTCTTTTTGTTTCTATGTCAAAATGAAAGTAAAGATAAACAACAGAATATTGACTTTTTTTACTTAGTTTACAAAATAATCCCTGAAATGTTAGCTATTTTGCAGCTTAATGAGGGTGTTTACAATTTATTGTGAAGATAACATTGAACTTGTTCTTGGTGTAATTTTTTTCCCAACAGTGCTTAGGCAAAAGCAATAGCATTCTGATCTAACACATCTGAAGAGTTAAAAGGGAATACATTTAATACATTATTTCATATTTAAAATAATATATTATGTAAAAATATACCTTATAACCCTATACTGCTAGACATTCCAGTCTTCTATGGCATTTTTCCAGTAGTGGTGATGGAACACGCTTAAGTAACATTCCTCAGTACCTTTGTGATCAACAGCCTACATATGACACAGTTAGCTCAGGTGAGGCCATAACTGTGGCATTTCTAACAGTTACCACACAAGATACATCCCCATCCTTCAAGAAGCTAACTACACGTAAAAATATCTAAATATGCATGTTAAATAATTTAGTAACTATAGGTAAAACTCTTTAAACCATATTGATGCAAAATGGAAATAAAACTGTTTCTTGAAAATATGTGTATAGTTCAGATTTTCAGTACCAGGTAATAAAGTATCATTAAGCAGACATTCCTTTAGGCCTCTTTCAATAATTGGTGCTCTCTTAATAATCAGTAGCCAAAAGCAGATAATCAAATGATATGCAAAATCTTGAAATATTTTCTTAAAATTCCCTTTTGCCTTATTTCATGGAAATATAAACTTTGCTCCTATAAATCACAAATAAATGCAAGATTGATAGACTCTAAATTCAAGAATATAAATGTACTGAATTATCACACGCACCTTGAAACTATGTAAATCTATAATGCATCAATTTAAAAAGTCATTTCTGATAGCATTATATATTGTATTAAACACTTACATAGTGCAAAATACTTTAATCACCCAAACTCCTGTTGTAGATCTAAATTATGCACATTTTTGTCTGGTATAAACAATGCCAATAAAATATATATTGTGTGCAAGATTTTTCCCCCACTTACAAAATATGTATTTAGAAAAAAAAAGAATTGGAATTAATGAAATAGATATTATATGCACCTGGAGAAAGGAGAGCTGCCTTCTGAATGGTCTTTAGTGCAATATTTTTTTCATCTTCTGCTGAACTGCTTCCCATAGCCAACTGATTTACCGCAGTGTACAGTAATGCCTTCTAAATAAGAGAAAAGATGTTAGCCAATTTTCCTGATAGCTCCCTCTCTTTCAAACTGACTAAAAGACTCTATTTGATATGACATAATCCCTAAGACTATGAAAACTATTATTTCTTCATCAATATTATTTAATACATTCAACATTTCCTTTGTACTAGGACAAACTAACCTTTCCATGATTTGAGTCCAGAATATGAGCCACATTTCCTGCTACAACACCTCCCTAGAACAGAAAATATTGATGATTTATACAAATGCAAAAACTTTCATGAAAAAGAAAAAATTAAGATTGATAAGACCTTTCCACTAAATCACTGGAAAGGTTCAGTTTTACCACATTCACAACTCCTAAACTTCTTAAAAGTATCAATTTATTATTGCTGTTTGAAAAGACTAATAATCTTGTGAAAGGAAATCTTTTCTACTGTGACCAACTCTACTTTCAAAATATTCATTTGAAGGTTCAAAAGTTATATAATTTTACCGACGAAATGTATACATTTTCTAACAATATAAAATATAAAGACTGAGAGAGATCACAAAGATAAACTAACATGGCTTACTATATGAAAATACATAGTATTTTTAAAACTTACATACTTTAGTAAAATAAATAAAGCTCAAGGCACCGTGAAGCTCATCATTGCTTCAATAATCAACTCAATACTAAAAATAAGAAAAATACACATAGCATCACAGTGTTTTCATTAGGTCAATTTGAAATCTATAACTTTAAATAATTGCAGCTACTTCAAATGGCTGTTGAGATTATAAAAATGCTGACAGCTGACACATAATAAAGCACTTTATTCAGGTAATTTTGGAGTCGAGTAACAATGGTCTTCAAGGTCCTTTGAGCCAACTTACTCCTAAAAATAACTAAAAACATGAAATAAAACCCTGCTGATCAAACTGTGGCTTGTGCATCTGCAGCGTCCACACTCTCTAAGAGGTTGTTAGATGTGCAGAATATTGGGTCCCATCTCAAGCCTACAGAATTAGAAGCTGCATTTTCACAAGATCACCAGGTGACTTCAGTTGCACATTAAAGTTTGAAAAGCACTGAGATAAAAGATTTTAAAAACATATTCTTAAAAGCACTGAAAAATTGACAAGATATTAAGGACTTACCAGGCCAAAACTGAAAGGGAAAACTGGAATTCAGAGAGACAAGTGAGCAAGGAAGCCGCTTCTGCCATTTGCAAATACTAACAATTTCTTTCTTTCTTTTTTTTTTAATAGATGGAGTCTTGCCCTGTCACCCAGGCTGGAGTGTGGTGGCACGATCTTGGCTCACTGCAACCTCCGCCTCCCAGGTTCAAGTGATTCTTCTGCCTCAGCCTCCCGAGTAGCTGGGACTACAGGCGTGCGCCACCATGCCCAGCTAATTTTTGTATTTTTAGTAGAGACGGGGTTTTACCATGTTAGCCAGGCTGGTCATGAACTCCTGACCTCAGGTAATCCACCCTCCTTGGCCTTCCAAAGTGCTGGGATTATAGCCATGAGCCACCATGCCTGGCCCAAATGCTAACAAATTTTAATTTTAATCCTGAAGGATGTATGGGCTAGTAGGACAAAAATTAAGGCCCAGGTTAACACAAGGAGGGGAGTATAGAGGAGACCTACATCAGAATAAGCTGAGACCCCAACAGGCCACACCCTAAGGTTCAAGGTGAATCAGAATTACTCCAGGTCTCAAGAACTAGCAACCCAAGCACAAAGTAGCCTGCTTTGTCCAAAAACCCCAAGTTCTAAACTTTGTATAACGTAGTCCCAGATTGATGGACCTCCCAAGCACCCAGCAGAAGCAAGTACAAATTATTTCTGTAGAAAGGCACCTTAATTCTAGGCCTCAAATTATTCCTACAAATAATTTTCAAGTACACACAATTGGGTAAACAAAGAAACAAAGCCACCAAGAATGAAAATCAGTAGGAATAACGAACAAGACTCACAGACGTCAAACAAGTCTGTGGGTCTTGCAGACTTCAGATGTTGGAATTATTAGTCGTGGTAAGTGTTCAAAACATTAGCTATTACCATTATGTTTACCAACTAGAGAAGTGAACTATGAGAGGATATATTAACCACAGAAGTTAATAGAAGAATAGACTCCTGAAAATATCTGGATGCTACAAACTAAAATATAGTATATAATCCTTCATAGAGTGTCAGTGACTTCATATTTATAATTACATTTTTGTATATTAGCAGTGTTCTAGTTCTTACTGCCTTATCTTTAACTTGATTTTAAATAAAATTATATTTTGGGATTCAAAAACACATAGCTAATGATTACTATATGGCAGTGTTACATTACTTTATCACATATCATTAACATAATCTGCATGTGTTCAAAGAGATCTTCATACTTCTTTGTAGCTCCCACTTCTTTGTACTTCTTTGTACCTCCCACAACATCTAGAACAGTGCAACCATACATGGAGAAAACTCAGTCTAGTATTCGTTGAATGACTAATGGAAAATTTAGTTAATAACAGAACTTTCTTCATTGTATAAATTATCTTGCAGAAGAATAATGCCATAGTTTAAAATTATCATATTTACCATATCACAAGTTATTTTATCTTTTTGCTAGAATTTGAAACATTACTTTACCTTTGCATTTCGTTGAACATACTGTGCAACAACTCGAGACAACAGAGACCAAAGAGCAGGGTCACCAGGGTTGCTAAAGGAATCAAAAGTAGCAGGCTTAGGGACAAGTTACTTTAACCACAAAATGTACAAGCAACCAACAATTTATTAAGTTTAAAACCTTTCTTAATATCTAAAACAAGTTCATATTAATTGCGCATGTTTGGTTGAAAGTATTTTTAGAAAACATACTTTATATCACCTATATACACCAACAGTCTTTATGAAAAGAAGAAGAAAAAAATCAACAATGGATGATTATAAAGTCATGAGATAATTAAGAAAAGTTAAGGAAATTTAACACACTGTGTTCAAACACAGAGATTAAAAATTATAGGATAAGTAATACTGCATGGCAGGAAGATGACTACTAATAAAAATGACATAAGGAATAAGCTTTATATTAAAATAACTAAAAAAAAACCCAGCAAAGATTGTTAATAAAAATGAACTCTAAAAGGAAAAGAGACTACAGACATGACACTTCACTGCTAAAAATAAAACATAATAATTAACCACTGCTACTAATGACAGCTTCCTTTTATTAAACTTTTGAAGAAATTAATGAATCTTTAAACGGCTGAAAATTACTAAAACCATCAATCTAGACAGTACCAGACAACGGACTAAGAATATTACAAACTTGGGAATTAAGAGCTTTAATAGTAAAACAAAGTTTGGGCCTTAACCTAAGGGCCAAATTTATCAATTGAATTAAAAAACCACAATCCTTATAGGTAAAATAATATATACAGTCAGTTACCTGGTCCTGTGTAAAATTTCATAAAAGCAGGGTTTGGTTTTCAAATGTATATTCTTACCTTATTTTATAGTATTAATAAAGTCCAAATGTCAAATGCAACCATATCAAGTATAATTAGGTTCCAAGTTCACAAATACAGAATTTACCTGTGAACAGCTTTAGAAACTTGTTTTTGCACAGCCACACTGTGGCCTTGGAGTGCATAAATCGCTGATGTAAGAAGGCACCTCTGATAATTACTGTCTTTGTGTTTGATGTGCTTCAGTAACTCATTAAGTGCTGCTTTTGACAATGTAGCATCCTGCATTGCCAACCCTAGAGCACACAGGGCTTGAAGGCTTTCTGTGGTTGGTTCCTTTAAGATAGAGCTGTAAAGATATTTTAAAATTACCCATTAGTTAGTCTTTTTTTTTTTTTTTTTTTTTTGAGACGGAGTCTCGCTCTGTCGCCCAGGCTGGAGTGCAGTGGCACCATCTCGGCTCACTGCAAGCTCCGCCTCCCAGGTTCACGCCATTCTCCTGCCTCAGCCTCCCGAGTAGCTGGGACTACAGGCGCCCGCCATCACGCCCGGCTAAATTTTTGTATTTTTAGTAGAGACGGGGTTTCACCATGTTAGCTAGGATGGTCTCGATCTCCTGACCTCGTGATCCGCTCATCTCGGCCTCCCAAAGTGCTGGGATTACAGGCGTGAGCCACCGCGCCCGGCCTATGACTAGAGTAGTCTTTATCTGTAACTATTAAAACATTATTTAGTATAAAAAGCAATTTACATAAAGAGTCACCAAACTAAACTCAACTTTAAGATTAATATAAAAGCAAATTTCTTGGTGGTTAAGAGATAGCAATTTCCCTGACTGAAGCAGTTAAAAGCATCAATGACTTTTCACAGACCAACAAAAGCCAAACTTATTTTCTGGTCATTACATCTAAGTGATATGGTTTGGACCTGTGTCTTCGCCCAAATTCCATGTTGAATTGTAATCCCCAGTGTTGGCGGTGAGTCTAGTGGGAGGTGATTGGATCATGAGGCAGAGTTCTCATGAATGGTTTAGCACCACCTCCATTTGGTACTGTATAGTGAATTCTCACGTGATCTGGTTGTTTAAAAGTGTGCAGCACTTTTCTCTTCCTCCTGCTCTGGCCATGTAAAACATGCCTGCTTCCCCTTCACTTCCTGTCATGATTGTAAGTTTCCTAAGGCGGCCCCAGAAGCAATGCTGCCATACTTCCTGTACAGCCTGCAGAACCTTGAGCCAATTTAACCTCTTTTCTCTGTAAATTACCCAGTCTCAGGTATTTCTTATAGCAGTGTGAGAACTAATACACTAAGTTTTAGAAACAAATATAAATTAGCTTCTTTGAGTTTCAGTTCCAGGTAAGTAATTAGCACAATTTTGCTAAAATGTTGAGTTCCAATAAAATCTTAGAAGGTATAAATAATAAAAAAAACTCTTCAATTAAAATGTTTTTTATCTTTCTGATAAAGATTTGTCCTATTTGCTCTATGGTATTGAAACCAGCACTTTACATAATAAGTACAAATTGTCTCTATATCCACTATACTCCAAACGAGTATTTTTATAATTTAAGGATAATTTACATTTTATAGGTAAATATCTAGCATTTTTTTTCCTCTTTCAACTATAAAATCTGACTTAGCCTTATGGAGGAAAATTCATTAATGTTTAGGAATCCCAGTTAATTTAAATAAAGAAAATCTTACCTCTCCACTAACAACCAAACTTATAAGAATTATTATGAATTCTATACTGTAATAAAAATAAAGGAATTTTTTTAAAAACTTTTTTTTTTTTTACTTAAGTGGTTTTATTTTATGTGCAAATAATGAACAGATGTTGTACCCATAAATTCTACTTTCCAAAAACAGGAGCTTTTTAAAAGAAAACCACATAATAACTTTTAAAAGGCGCTGGGATTCCTCTGCTTCTAGATCTTTGCTAGGCTAGAAAAATAAAGTTTGTTGTACCAGGAATCACAAGTTAGAACTGAGTATTCTCCAAAGCGGAAATTCTAGAGTGTAGTATCACTCGAGGCAAAGACTATTTGGTTTTCATCCCTAAATTCCTACCAGAAGGGTTAAACCAGGTCAAAACAGTCCAGCATAATTAGGCTTCATCAAACAATGTCATTATGCTCTTCTAAGATGCAAATAAACCAAAACAGGAAATACCAAAATCAAAATAATATCTGACACTGTCATACAAATCGTTAGTTCCTTGTTGTATCTCCCCTTCTATAACATTAATAAAGGGAATATTTTACTCAGAGAACATTTTATTTTATACATCACTAACCATGAATTTTTGCCATTAGTTATTACACAAATGCTGCCTAGTGCCATTATCCAAACGGCATAACCATTTTACGTCCACAATTCACTTCTATAGTTATAAGTAGAATTTTCATTATTTACATAAGTACATCTATCGGTGAAGATTTAACACTGAGATGCAATCTAACATCCGTAATATCTGATGTTTTGTAGATGGCAATGTAGGAAAGATATATTTTAATCACTTTTCATTTAAATGACCCTATATAACAAATTAATAATTTAGCAGGTCTAAGTTTTAAACAATGCTCACTGAAATATAACAGAAATATTTATAACATTATAAAATGTCACATATCTACCATTACGTCTTTGGACTATTTTTGGAAGGGGGAAATTAAAAGTTTTGTACTTCATTTTGACAAACAGGTATCAAATCATGAATTTTCTGAGGCAGTTCTGAAGTAAACAGCTTACTTAAAGTATCTATAGTAACTCTTTTTACAATAAGAGTTAATACACATGTGTCCAAATATGGAAGTATGTCAGTCAGTGTCATGTCTAGCAAATAACCACATGGCTAATGGGTACAACTAAAAAAGCCAAAAAGCAGATAGTAAAATATAAATTTCAATATTGATGACAAAAAAAAGAAATTCTACTTTGTGCCTTGCTTAAAGGAAAAAAATCTACCTACTTTAATACTTACTAATAAACAAAATCTAAATTATGACTGAAATGACTACATTCTAGTATTAAGCAAACACGTGCTGAATGCTCAATATCTGTATGTTGTCTTTTACCATGTTCTAAGGATTTTACACATGGTTACTTATTATCACAGTCTATAAAGTTGGTAACCAGACTTTTTTCCCATAATGAACTTAATCCTATTCCCCTTAAATCAGTGTCTAGTACACTGCTCAGTTCACAACATATGAATGCCAAACAACAGCAATATAGACTAAGGAACTGAACTTTTTCATAGAATGAAAATCAAACAAAATAATGCCAATGGGTAGAGGTGGAAGCAGTTGGTAGTGTCAAGTTTGGGTGAAGACAGGCAGAAAATCAAAAACAAAGAAAGAAACATAAAAAAACAAAAAACCTAGGCTTGGATCCAACAACATAAAACATCGGGGTAAAGGTTTTCCTTCACATAGGAGAAGGGGAAAAAAAGAAAAACAAGATTGTATATATATATTTTTTTCCCCACTTTCATTTCCTGTCTTAAGCAATAACCAAAGACTAATCTAATGACTCTAATATGGGGTTACTTTTGCCCTTGATAACTGCAGTAATCATGAGTATCTATGATTCTTGTCACCAAGCCATTTGCAAATTTAAGTTCTTGGAACATGTTATATATAACGATAGATACATGTTAAAATGATATAGCCATGTAAAGTGACAGGATTTTCTTTTAAATGGGTTGGTTTTTCCTAACCAGCAAAGAGGAAGAAAAAAATTGCTTATTTATTAGACAAGGAAATGACTGTAATGGCACAGGATAGGACAAAGGCATTACATCAAATAAACAAATGTAAAGTTTATCCTATAGAACTGGTTCTCAACCAGTACAATCTAACCATCTCCATCCCCCCACCTTTGGAGATGGGGTAGTTACAGAGGCAATTTTTTTGATGTCACAATGACTGAGGAGTGCTAATATTAGCACTTAGTGGGTGGGAGGCAAGGATATAAGCTTTTTGCAATGGGAGGATATCTCTGTACCATGAAGATTGGTATCACTCAAAAATGCCAATAAAACATTCACTGAGGCCACTGTTTAATAGCATACATTAATCACTACTGCTTGTGAAGGAATTCAGGTCACTTTTCAAAAAACTAATCTTCAGTGAAGTTAAAAAGTATTATATAAGTAACCACAAATAACACAGGTCGTTATTTTATTAACCTACTCCAAAAACACAGAAATAGTTTTAAGTTTTGTTACACATTTTTAAAAAGATTTACCTTTAAATGAACCTTTTAACAGGTTATCTTGAAAAGGAAAGAAGAAAATATCTCTTTGGGAATCCAAGAAGCCAAAAGACAAGGCTTCATTACAACTATCTTCATTAAAATTTTAAGATACTAATTATCAGGTGATCAGTTTCTCTTTTAAAAAAACAAATAATATGCAACAGAGTAATGGACAGTTTCGAAGAATGCAATAGATCAAGGGATAAGAATTAAATCACAATCTGTAGCTCTACCTGTGACTATCAATTCAGAACCAGGTGGGCCCAATCCCTTTTGTTCACCCAAAAGTTCCTAAAACATGAAGAACTTACATTGCTCCAATTCTCAACCCAAATATCTAAGTATCTGGTCATGTTAAGTGTTGATGTCAACTATACATACCATTTAAATAGCAATGTCTTGGCTACATCCATTTTTCCTTGTTTATATTCAGTTATTGCCAGAGCTGTCAAGATATGGGCTTTGTCTTGCTCTGATTCAACAATAGACAAGGCTCTCTCATAGGCTGTTACATAGAAGTGAAAACAAACAAAACAATATAAAAGCCATCCTGATTGATGAAGCATGGGATTTTTCCTTTCCAAATTTTTCAGAAAGGTCTAAATACAATTATATCTTTGTATTCTCCTGTTCTCAAGCAGATAGAATAAGAATTTATAATAATCTAACTTGTTTTCACTGTTCCAAGGTGATTCTGAGGTATCATTAGGATTATTATGTGACAATCCCTAACTTCTACGTTCGGAATCTATATGGGGATCTAGGTCACAGTCTTTAAGAGCCAACTTGGGTCAGAAGCAGAGGCCTGCAGCCACTGAGATATCACCAAAACGTCCACGTGCAGCCCAGCAACTGCATCAAGCAGTAGATATTTCAACGCTCTATACACATGTGGGCTAAGCCCATATATGTGAAAATGCATCATATAACATATTTGGAGAAATCAAAATCTATTACTAACAATGGTTGAGGTTTTCATTTATCAGAAATTAACATCTAAGCAGTGTAGAGTAGTAAACATTTGTTTTCAAATGCTAAGTCACATTATTTGCCATAAGTGATCTTGGGCCCCAGTTTCCTCATCTGTATAATGAATACTCAGCTCATAACACTACTATAAAGACTATTCATCATAATAACATTCTAAATGAGGTAACAGATAAAAAAGTGCCTAGTATCGCTGCTGACTCCTAGTCAGACTTTAATAAACATTGCAACCCCCACCCATCTCATTATTACATCTTTCTGTATGTATGCTCATCATGATTAAACTCGACTCTAAATGTGTCCTTAGCTTTAGAGCAATATACTTACCTTTGCTGCTCTCTTTATAAAGCCCCTTCATGAATAAAGCCAATGCAAAACCTATGATGTCTTCTAACTCTTCAAGGGGTGTTGACTTAAAAGCCTGGATAGCTTTATCATATTCACCAATGGAACTAAGAAGTAAAGCACAACTTACTTTTAATATCAAAAGTAATTCTGGTGTGTATCATCAAAATACTGAGATATAATTACACTAAGTTGGGCCGGACGCGGTGGCTCACATCTGTAATCCCAGCACTTTGGGAGGCCCAGGCGGGGGGTGGGGGGAGGGGGTGGATCACAAGGTCAGGAGCTCGAGACCAGCCTGGCCAACATGGTGAAACCCCGTCTCTACTAAAAATACAAAAATTAGCCCGACGTGGTGGCACATGCCAATAATCCTAGCTGTTCAGGAGGCTGAGGCAGGAGAATTGTTTGAACCCAGGAGGCAGAGGTTGTAGTGAGCCGAGATTGTGCCACTGCACTCCAGCCTGGGCAAGACAGAACAAGACTGGTCTCAAAAAAAAAAATTTACACTAAGTTTCTTTTGATAATTTCATGTGTACTTCCTTTTTTATAGTGGTCTACTAAATTACGAAGTGTCTCTTTTTTTTTTTTAACAAGCTTTAATTAAAATCCCAAATTATAAAAATAATTTCAAGTTGACTTTAATACGGATCTCTAATTTTTTTAAGCTGAATACTTAATTAAATATTACCCTATGAGTATGATTCTAGCATCTTTGCCAAGCTTAACAAGTCATAAAATGCCTAGTCAGAATCAAACCTATCTTTTGTGTAAACTGTTTATCTGCGCATTTTTTTTTTCTTTTTTGGAGGGCATACAGATACACTAAAATTCCACAAACAACATATTATTCTTCTTTGTGTTTAAGGGAGAGGAGGCCGGGCACAGTGGCTCACACCTGTAATCCCAGCACTTTGGGAGGCCAAGACAGGGGCATCACTTGAGGTCAGGAGTTCAAGACCAGCCTGGCCAACATGATGAAACCCCGTCTCTAATAAAAAAAAAATACAAAAATTACCCGGGCATGGTGGTGGGTGCCTGTAATTCCAGCTACTGGAGAGGCTGAGGCAGGAGCATCACTTGAACCCGGGAGGCGGAGGTTGCAATGAGCTGAGATTGCATCACTGCACTCCAGCCTGGGCGACAAGAGAGAAACTTCATCTTAAAAACAAAAGAGGGAGGAAAATATAAACTGTAATATATACTAAAGTGCAATACTTATTAATAACAGAAAAATGACTTGTTTTTGCCTAAAGATAAAAGGAACTTGTATAAGCTCAACTGCCATCATCTGAAGAGAAACACTATATCTTTGAGATTCTTCTTTCCGGTATCCATCACTATAACCTGAATCTGTTTTTATTTTTAATGTGTTGTGGAAATCTTTTTATAAAATCTTTTTAATCTTGGAGGATATGAATGGGGGCTAAAAATATAGGCAACCTTCACTTCTAAATAAGTTTTATAAAGGTGAAAGGAATTATAAAATCAATACTCAAATTTTGATAAAGGAAAGACGACTACCTCAGATTGTTTTTGGATACATACATATATATTAAAAGTATTTCTTTAAATGAACACTATCTTCTAAGATGTGCGTGCTTTTGTGTAGAAAATAATGGAACTACAGAAGGGAATGTGGGTGCTTTAACAAATCTATCTGAAATTTTTTTGGAAAAAGTAAACTGAAGGCCGGGCACGGTGGCTCACGCCTGTAATTCCAGCACCTTGGGAGGCCAAGGTGGGCGAATCACGAGGTCAGGAGTTCGAGACCAGCCTGGCCAACACGGTGAAACTCCGTCTCTACTAAAAATGCAAAAAATTAGCTGGGCATGGTGGTGGGCACCTGTAATTCCAGCTACTCGGGAGGCTGAGGCAGGAGAATCTCTTGAACCCCGGAGGTGGAGGTTGCAGTGAGCCAAGATCGCGCCACTGCACTCCAGCTTGGGCAACAGCGCGAGACTCCATCCCAAAAAAAAAAAAAAAAAAAGAAAAAGTAACCTGAAGCAAGCTGACAGAATTTTAAGATATAATTTGATTGGTGACTTTTCATTAAATGATTCTATTACTTACTGCATGTTTGCACATTTCATACATTTCATAATAAAAGTAAACTTAAAAAAAATCTGTTTTCAGTGGAAGGTATATATTTTCTTCTAAAATACTTACATTAGTACTTAGATTATATAAAACATCAAAACTAAAAAGAACAGATACTTTATTCTATACAATATCTGTCCTCTGCTTCAACAAAATCTTGGAACTGACAGCTCTATCAACTTTTAAGTATTTTTTTCAACTTTTAAATTTAACAGTTTAAAATAATTGAAAGGAGAGGCAGTCAGAACAGTTCAATTTTCCAATTTTGGATATAATTCAGGTACACAATTATAAAAGAAAATAACTGGCTACCTAAGGTCTGCCAGGTAGCTCCTTAAAAGATGTAGCACTAATCCTAAGACATCAAAGTATAGTTCTAACAGTGTTTTTCAAACTGTACCATTCAACTTTAGGGCAGCTCTAGGATGCTGCCTTAACTTGAATCAAAAACCTTCCTCCTACAATACTTCTATTCTCTGGTCCTAGTTCTACCCTCTAAAACAATTGGTTAATCTTTCTTTCTTTTATTCTTTTTTAGAGTTAGAAGTCTCTGAAAAACTGAGGCAAGATATAGAGCTCCTTCCCCATCCCCAAAAGGTACCCACACAACAATTTTTGTGTACTATTTCAAAGGGGTTACTGGACCCCTAATGTCCCTCCCTGGTTTAATAATATATAGCAAATCAGAATAAATCTAATTCCTCTTCCAATTAACGAGGCTTCTACTGTTAGAGACAGTCACTACCTCTCTTCCAAATGTTCTCATCTCCAGTCAACAAACCATGAGTTCTAACTCTGCTCCACGTAAAGCACACTGGGGTTGGTTACCATTATAGGTATAGGAAACTGTTAACAGAGCCTGTTTCTATGGAAATTATGTATCCTACATGTACCAGTATTCTAGGAACTAGTCAGCATATCACCAGTCCCATAGCTTTCACCAGAAAAATACAATCAATTGATAAAATTAATGGAGAAAAAATACGCTTACCATAACAATCTGCCGTAATTTCTTATTGCAACATTGTAAGTATCTTGGTCTTCTGCAGTCTGTAACAACAAAATTGCCCTTAAAAAAAAAAAGGTATTTTAATTTATCTCTGTGCAATAGCATTCTGTTACCTTCCTCTTTAGCTGAATCCACAGATTTTTGTTCATTTAATTCTACTAATTCTTTGGTGCTAGTTACAATAGCTTATTCATATTTTATTAAGTTGGTACCACAAAAGCACTTATATATATTTAGATTTTAGACTTTCAGGAAAATAACATCTAAATAACCTCTTAGTAAGTGAAATCATTTATGACATTTGAGTTCTAAATATTCCAAAAATCTAAATATAGGAAATGACTATGTCACAGTTTAAAGTTTTGACATATTTGGAGTTTACAGAAAACACCCTTGAAACTATTTATATATTAGTAGTTTGAGTTAGGAAGCCAGGAAATTGAATGCTTTCATGTGCCCTTGCTTGTACATACAGAAAAATGTTTAAAGAAAAGTAAGTTGAGGGACTAGAAGTCCCTCAAGGATTGGAATAAATAACCTGCTGACAACGTGTATTTCCTTCTCATGCTCAGTTCCCTATGGGCAGGCAGGGAAATGTCTTAACGACTAAAAAGAGTTGGATATTTAACAAGATTTTTGGTTTTTATTTTCTTTCCCATTTAAAGACGACTGGCTAGGGAGAAATAGCCAAGAAAGATTTTTTATCTCCCTGATGTTGCATGAAAAACAAGAATTTGCTAGAGAAGCCTAAAGACAGTATTATAGAGATGAAAAACTATACCCTTATTTAGATTTATGCCTAATTTGTGGCTTCAACCATCAAATAGTTGTTTAAAGCAGAAAACAGCAGTGATGATCAGTCAAGAAAGTGGTACATACACCCAAGTGACTGTGGAGATGCCATTTTAAGCCTAAGGTGTAACCAATGTTAGATTCACAATATCTGCAATAATAACGATATGTACCAAAAAAAAAAAAAAAAATAGCAAACACCCTAGCTGCCTAGTTTTCTCTGTTTAAAAATCTTGCTCACTATTGCAGTCTGTCATATTTATACAGTTTACTGGTAAGTTTGTTGGCTTTGAAAGAAGCAAAATAGTGGTTTTTCATATACATTTATTTTCATATACTTCTTTCCATACACACCTGGAAAAATAACTTCTTGATTACACAGGCTCCAGTACCATCTAGTGATTACTCCTTTGAACTATGGAGAGATCCATAAAAGCATATGGCAAAGCATTCAGGACACCTCAATTATTTTTTACCTGACAAGGCTTCTTGTAAATATTTATTTAGATTTAGGGCAATAATGTGCCTCAGAGATTAGGCAACCAGGTCTTTTTACTTTTCATCTAGTAGTTGGCCATGAGATCAATAGTTATTTTCTTATCACCTATCCATTAATTTACATAGAAATTTATGTAGATTTCATTCCCTACCACTCTCCAGCTGGTCATTCCATTGTAGCACACTGGCTTTCTTATTTTGTAAACATGCCAAATCCACTCCTCCACTTCTCCACTTCTCTTGCTGTTCCTTCTGCCTAGAATGGTTCTGCCTAGAATGGTCCTGCCTAGATAAACAAGTGGCTTGTGGCCTCAGTTCACTGAAGTCAGGCCTCAACTGCCTCCTTAGTAAATCTATCCATTCTTAAACTCACCTGAAATGTCACTTCCTGCCCTGCATTCTCTGGCCCTTTTCCCTACTTTAATTTTCTTTCTTAGCAATTACTATCATCACAGATGTTTATTAGCTTATCATGTCTCTTCAGCCACAGAACACATGCTCCATGAGAACAGGGCCTTTGTCTTTTTTAATTTACTGCAAAATAGCCAGTGCTAAGAACACTGCTTGGCACGCAGTAGTCAAAAAATATTTATTAAATGAATAAATAAATACATAGTAGATATTAAAGTCATTCAAACAAACACATCACAATGTTCTCATTTCTTGTCTCATTGAACACATGTTCAAATCTAATAAAGCTAGACAAGTTCTTAAAAGACAGACTTTTCTAAAAACCTGAGATTTTTGTTTTGTTTCTTCTTTCTTTTCTATTGATTTCTCTCTCTCAATTTCTCCACCCCACCTCCTTAAGATGAGCAACAAAAACCAAAATATAGCTGAAAATTTGGGAACACATCTTTTCATCTTCTAAGATGTAATAATAGTATACAATGAAACATCAGGAAAGGAGTGAAAACAATTATTTAGTACCTTTTTCCCGAGAATGAAACTAACATTTGAAAAGATAACCGATAAACAATGATAACATTGCAATTGATGTAGAACTTTGTTCCTTAGTTCAGCTAAAACCGGGTCCTTGTCACACAACCAGGAAAAGTTAGGCACGCAGACACACTGAAGGGTGAGGGGAATGGATTTATTGGGTGAAAAGGAAAAAAGAAAAAAAACCTCTCAGCAAAGCGAGAGGGGTTCCTGCTAACAGGCCCACATCTCACAGATTGATTCCAGGCCACGCACCCAAGAACTGAAGAGGCCAGGCTCCTCCCCACCTGCAAATGGCGTGAACTTCCCCTGGCTTCACCCGGTTCTCCCAACGCACAGGCCAGTCAGAGAGTCTCCAGGAACCCTTCCCCTCATCTTCCTCCTCCATCTATCACAATTAAATGTAGTTTACCTTTGGTATGCATTTGCTGCTTCCTTTTTCAGTTGTAGATGTTCGTTTAAGTAACCCAACATTGTGAAAGCTGGGGCA
Organism: Pan troglodytes; assembly: GCF_028858775.2. NCBI lineage: Eukaryota > Metazoa > Chordata > Mammalia > Primates > Hominidae > Pan > Pan troglodytes. The sequence continues at coordinate 20,614,747 of NC_072402.2, read as the reverse complement.
TAATTCTGAATTCTTTCTAGAAAATAAGAAATATCTTCATTTTAAATATGCCTACTGATGGTATTAACAAAATATTCGTTTTATTTTTTCAGTATCTTAAATATCAGATTACCTCTTGAGATCACTCACACTGTTAAGAATAGTGGCCTGATTTTATCTTGAATATAATATGTCAGTAAAAACTTTATTAACTCTAATTACTGAATAATGTTTAATAGTTATATTTGATTTTTAGTTGTATTTTAGAATTTAAACATTCTTATGCCCAAAGGTATAATAACTTGAAATTATAGTTCTTGTTAAAACCAGTCATGAGATTTATAAAGATATTCAGTTCTTTGGCTAATTACTTAAGCCTTCCTGTGATTAAATTTAGCAATAATTTCTCTTGGCGGTTCTGTTCCAACATGTATGTATTTAAAAAAAATAAAGTCAGTATTGTACACTAGAAACAGAAGGTAAGTTTGGTACTTTCGGTGCAGTATTTTGAAATTTTAATGTCAAAAAACATAATGTATCTGAAACCACCATTTCAAAATTATAACTCAGACAGTGACAGAAATCCAACCTAACTCCACCTTGCTTCTAACCTCCACGCTGTCCTCATTCATTCCTGGGCGCAGGCTAAACTAACTTTGGGAGGAACTTGGTTTATAGTTTATAGTTTGAAACAAAGATGACAACAGCCCTTTCCCAAAACAAACCCCCTTCTTGCCTAGCGACTAGACCTGCCTTTGCAGGACTACTGAATTAGTCAAAAGATTAATTATGGTTTAGGAGTCATACAGCTGGAGGCTACAAGATTCTGACCCTCCCCAAATTGCTCCTGGGGATAATATCACTATTCAGAGCCTGCACTTGATGGATCAGCTGGCATCACCCAGATTGATAAACTGGCTCATCTGATCTTGTGGCCCCCACCCAGGAACTGACTGTGCAAGAAGACAGCTTCAACTCCCTATGATTTCATCTCCGACCCAACTAATCAGCACTCCCTACTCACTGCCTGCCCACCACCATCCACCAAATTATTCTTAAAAATGCTGATCCCCAAATGCTTGTTCGGGGAGACTGATTTCGGTAATAATAAAACTCTAGTCCTCCACACAGCCGGCTCTGCGTGAATTACTCTTTTTCTATTGCAATTCCCCTGTCTTGATATATTGGCTCTGTCTAGGCAGTGGGAAAAGTGAACCCATTGGGTGATTACCTATCTATGAAGGTAAAATGTAGAAAAAGAAACGTATCTGATCTAATGTACTTAAAAGTAGTAGTGGAAAGTAAGCCTTCAAATCCTTTAGATTATTTAACAAAGTACACTGTAACCATATCTTTTGTGATTGTTAGGTTCTAAGATCAACAACTAAGGTTAAAATCAAATAGTCAAAGTTATTCTTGAAAAATCCTTAAAGTCACAAAAGAAAGAGTCAACAAAATTGAGTCATAATAAGCATGAGGGCCAGGTACAGTGGCTCACGCCTGTAATCCCAGCACTTTGGGAGGCCGAGGCGGGTGGATCACCAGGTCAGGAGATTGAGACCATCCTGGCTAATACGGTGAAACCCCACCTCTATTAAAAATACAAAAAATTAGCCGGGCGTGGTGGCACGCACCTGTAATGCCTACCTGCTAATCGGAAGGCTAAGGCAAGAGAATGGCTTGAACCTGGGAGGTGAAGTTGCAGTGAGCCGAGATTGCGCCACTGCACTCTAGCCTGGGTGACAGAGCGAGACTCCGTCTCAAAAAATAAATAAATAAATACAAAATAAGCATGAGGAGATCCATGCCTTCACATGCCACACCCACCCTAAGGCAAACCCCCCCTAAGTGCTGACGTTTGTAAATTAATTGCCTAGTCTAGTGCCTCAGGCTAAATGCATGCAGAGTGCCACAATCCCCACAATATCTACAGTGTGGCATTTTCTCTCCTGTTTTTCACTATTTATCTGATTCTTTATATTATTTGACTGCCAATATTTACTGTTTTCAGTATTCTTGCTTAAACTCCTTGCTTCTTTATTAGCATTTTGTCAAAAGTTAATGAAACTAACATTTCTTGAGCATCTAGGATATGCCAGGCACCCTGCATAACATTTTGTACAAATCATCTTGTTTAAACACTAAGCAATAAATACTTTCCTGTTGAGAATTTTGGTAGCATGCCCAAGGTTTCAGTCAAGGCTACTAAGTGGTGGAGCAGAGATTAAAACCCAATGGTAGTTTTATTTAAAAAGACGGAATTATTACAACAGATGGTTAATAAAATTTCACCACTCTGTCAACTTCCTAAACCTAAATGTATCTTCCCAATATCTTCAAGAAAAATTAGGTGTTAAGTGGGGAAGCTAAAGGCACTGGGTTTGGCACTTCATTTATATTATCTCATCTAGTTCTCACAACTCTACAATCCAGGTATTGTTATATCCACTATCCAGGGAGTAAACAGAAGTTAAGGGTGGTAAAACACTTGGCCTAAGACTGCAGAGAAAGTTAAAGGCAAAGCGAGAACAGCAGCAACTGTTCTAGTGTATAGTGTATAGTGTATAGTGGAGAGTGTACTAAAGCCTAATACACTCTCCACTATAACAAGGAAATTACTTTTTTCTTGCATCATTAGGTAACAATTTTTATCTTTCTTCAAAAGCCTTTATTAAAGTTTACAAAGTAAAGACTGCTTCGCTGTTGCAAAAAGAAGGCAAATTCATGTCTTAAAGAACACCAATATTTAATTTGAAATGAATTAATTTTTTAAATTATTTAAATTATTTCAATAGTTACTCAAATATTTTGCTATTATATAACAGGTACCTTACCTACATATTTATTCAAAATAACTTGTGCTGCTGGAATAGCATTCATCTGGAGGATGTTGTACTGGTACAGCTCTGTTTCTCTGTTGCTTTTATCTTGCAATGTTGTGCAGACCCAATACGCATAACCTAATGCTCCTTCGGTCTTTAAAAAAGCCAACGTTAAGCAGACATAGGATAATAAATGTGTCAATTAAAATTATAATAAGAAGTAAAACAATGCACTTCAATACAATAAATATCACATCTCAATGTTCTTTAAGTCAATTGTTAAAAGTACCTTTAAATGAAGGGTCACTATGATAAAACACAGCAAAGAACATATTGAAATTATTTGCTCCAATCCTAACGAGAAGAATCAAACGGGATAAAATGCAGAAAACAGAGCCTTGCCTGATGGGCTGGCTTTCCCTTCCTCAGCACCATTGCCAAAGGTCAGACCAAAAAAAAAAAAATGAATTCTAAAACATTTTCATAAATAATCTAGAAATGTCTACCATGCCTACTCCTTATCTCATGTCTATCTTTTTCCTAGAGTCTCAGTTTCTATTCTATTAATATATGACTGCTACTATATCTATTAAATCTCAACGTCATTTCTTCACCAGCTCTTGAAAGTTGTAGAAAAAAGAAAAACGGTAGTTCTTTAATTCAAGACAACTAATCTGTTTCTAAGAAATAATAAAGAATAAAAACAACTGATGTCATTAACATCTAATACCACTATCTATTCATTTTCTTTTTCCGTTTCTTAGAGACAGAATCTTGCTCTGTTGCCCAGGCTGGAGTGCAATGGCATGATCATAGCTCACTGTATCCTGAAACTCCAGGACTCAATCCTCCTGCCTCAGCCTCCTGAGTAGCTAGGACTACAGGTATACGCCATCATACCTAGCTAATTTTTAATTTTTTTTTTAAGAGACGGGGTCTTGCTATATTGTCCAGGCTGGCCTCAAGCAATCCTCCTGCCTTGGCATCCCAAATCACTGGGATTACAGGCATAAGCCACTATGCCTAGCCCAATATCTATTCATTCCCTTAACAAGGATAACACTTTTCTCATTAATGAATCCTCAAGAAGAATGTTCAGATTCTTACATGCATATTTAGTTCTGTAGTGTGCCTGAAAAGATCCATGGTGTCATAACTTCCAACTGCCTCAGCAATAAGAGCCTATAAAAGGAAAAAAACAGACTCTTAATGTGTTTAAAAGGCAGTAACAATAATACAAAATGAAACTGTCTAGAAGAACCAAAGGTTTACTAGCTGAGCTTAAAAGCAAAGTTAACCTAAGTTTTTCACTTCTATTGTTATTATTTTAACTAAATCTTCCAGTTACCTGCTAAAATAAATTATTTTTAAAACCAAAAATACTTTTAAAATAAAAATTAAAAAGTGATTCTGATAATCATCTAAGATCTACTGAGCTAGAGCAGTACTACGCGAAGTGAGGTCCCTTGGACCAGCCTCATAATCATCACTTGGGAGCAGTTAGAATGCAAATTCTTGGACTCCCTGGGTTCAATGGCTGACACAGAGGCTAGTATAGTAACGCCACTGCCCCCAGATGCTACCACAGTGAATGGGAACAGGAGTTTGCCTTTCTAGCTCTGCTTGCTTCACCAATTAACTAGAATTAGGCCCAAGAGTCTAAAATACAACAAAAGATCTCTAAACCCTGATTAATAATTTTCTGATAAGCAACTGACTGCTTACTAATTCATTATAATTTCTCAACCAGGCAAGAACTTCGAGGCCACTCAGTCTAATCCCCTTCTTTTTCAGGTAAGAAAATTAAAATCCAGAAAAGTGATATGCTAAGGTAAAAAAAGAAAAAAAAATCAGTAGGTAACAGACTCAGACTAGTAACAAAGTATCCTGATTCCTATTTGGCAGTACAAAAATCTGAATTTGGGGGAGGAAAGAATACTCATAAACAAGTGACAAACCAAATATGAAGATTTTACAGAAACATAATATTCAAAATGATCTTTGTAAATGTGCATTTTCTTTGTAATGTGAGTTAAACAATAGAGTTCTGGGTTTATTTTTTAGGCACAGTAATGTCAGACTGGTAAGTGTTCAAAGGCCCCCCAAGTCAGAGTTAAATCCTTACAAGCTACGTGGCCTTAGGAATGACACTTAGGAGCTCTGAGTTTCTATTTCCACAACTATAAAGAGAGTATAACATCAACCATATCTCAAAGAATTGATGATTGATAGATTAACTGAAATAGTGTATACAAAGAGCTAAGCACAGTGACTGGCACAAAGTAAGCCCTCAAATGCTATCCGTTACCATTATTATCACTGTTATGCATATTAGTCAGTTATTGATATCAACAAGCTTATTAGTAACTATATGTTATATTTCTTACTTGTCCAATCCAGCACATTAAATAAGATGGATCAAGGGATTGGGCCATTTTGAAAGCTTCATGAGCTTGCTAGGAAAAAAAGGCAAAAAATATTACAGCAAGTCATTTTATAAACTTATTAAACCGCTTATGTTTAAAAAGCATAAAATAAGTCAAACCTCTCATCATAAATATGTATGAACATAAAATTTCACTATTTAAGCATAATTAGCAATGCTTAAAGCAGTGTTTTAACTACACAGTTCTAGAACACTGCTGGGTGCAACAGATTTCTCCCCAGGTTAGGAGTTCTGAACCCTAGCAAAAAAGGGTTCTACCTTGTCATCTGCAGAACTTTTAACCAACCAATCATCCATCCATTAGATAGCCATAGGTTTGAAGGCAATGATTAAATAAGGCTATCTATTCCCCTTTCTTTTAGCTTAACTGGGAGGATAAGAACTCACAACCAATGAAGTCCTAACCAATGAAGTCCTAGAGATGTATATACCTGCTACTAGAGAAGGAGTGATCAACAACTTAATTCTGCATTAAGCAATCAGGAAACTTCAAAAATATCTAATTTGGACACATTAACTTGGATGCTTTTTTTCTGCTACAAAAAATAACTTTTTATTACATACTGCTTTATACTATTTTCTCAACAATCTATGTATGGCAAGAAACAGTCTTATTTTTCCTATTTTTAAAAAGTAAGCTCATGGGCAAAAACTATCCCATGCTACAATAAAACCACATCCATAGCTTATTAAGACATTGTTTTATTTAAATTAAAAAAAGTTCATGTATTTTAAAATCCAAATTAATATTTTCTTCAATCTATTTACAATTTTCTAAATCCAGTCTTTTTTGCAGGGACTTAATGTATCCTTGAGAATATTGAGAAAGCTTTTTGGGATGAGATTCAATATACCGGCTGAAACACAAAACAGTTCAGACATGGTATTACCTACAGATTTATGGAAACTTTCCAAACATGACCTATAAACATACTCCCAGTCACTTTAGTTCTAATTGCCTAAGGTATAATTGCTCAAGTATGACAAATTACACTTGCTATTTAAAGAGATTAATATCTACTAAAGCCAAAATGTAAAGCATCCAAGAAAGGTTAAATTTAAGCTGCTAGAGAGTACTAACTGTCTCCCTTGTGCTCATCCACTCCACCTCCAACACTATCTACATAGGACTTCTCTTACATGTGTACAGATTTAAAAAAATGCTGAATTGATTCAGAATCGAACTGTTTTAATCTCTAAATGAAAAACCAACATAATCACAAAACCAGAAGTTTCTTGAAGGTCATAAAAAGGAAAATAAATCTTACACATTAATTATTTGACATAAATTGAATATCATCAATTAACTAGCATACTGGAGAGCATACTGGCTAGATAACGATGTGCAAAAACATTTCTCCACAAGGAGCTGAGCTATTGAGGAGACAATAACATAGAAAACATTCTTTGTTTTAAATATGACAGACAGGCAACATATTTACCTCAATATTTTCATTTGTGAGGTATAACACTCCCAAGTTGGTCCATGCAACAGCATTCTAAAAAACATAACATTTTTTTTCTTAAAATAGGCCCCTTGTCTAGTTGAAAGTCTCAGAAAATTAGTAATACTAAATTTTGAAGTTCTTTTTCATAGACACATAGAATACTCACAATTTGTTCTGACTGGATTGATTTGATGAAACAGTGCTGAGCAAGGGCATAATTTCCAATACCTGAAAAATACAAAACTTGATGAAACTGAACTTTGTTTGAAATACACAATCTTCTAAAAATATTGAAGTGTTACTCAATTCTCACCACTGTAACATGCAACCACACCAAGAGCATTCCAGTATAAGTGATTATTACTGTCGAGTCTCACTGCTTTTTTCAGACACTGAAAAGAAGTTAAATTAGATTAATTTTTATTTCTTGGAATAGCAGCATGTATATCAAGATATATGTGGTTTTATGTGAAAACACTATTTACTTCATCCAAAACAACTTCGAGAAAAGCATTATGTTTTTGAAAAAGTTTATAAAAAATTTATTTATACCATACATGTAAAGATTTCTCCAGCAACTCCTTAAGATCATTCATGTTGCTGCCTGTTTCTGCTAGATGTTGTGCTTGGCGATAATAATTAATTCCAAGGTCACACCATGTATTAGATGTAGACATCAGTTTTAATGCACGACCATAACACCTATGGGAATATAAAAGTGAATGTTTTTTGTTACAATGCCTTAATTCAATTCAAATGTTATTAACTGGCAATCTTTGCAAATTACCTTCCTCCAAGGTGGAGGAGCTCATTTTTCTTTAATACTTGTTTTCCTTCTTTCTGACCTAGAAGGACTCCTAAAACATGAACATTCACTTTAGATGGTGAGACAGCATACAGACAGGTACAAGCATCCCCAGCTAGCTTCCAGAGGCAGGACACATCAGCTCGATGCTGTAGAGCACTAAAAAAAGAAACATTGTGATTCTTACAAATTATTTATAAAAAGCATGAAGTTTATCTCCCTGATTATTACTTAAAACAGAAAAACTGTACATTAAGCACTTTACTAGCCTCCTCCTAACTGAATTATATCATATCACCTCCCTAATAGGAAGGGAAGAAGAAAAGGAGAAAGGGAAGGAGGAAGGGATTACTTTAAGTGCCAGAAATTTTGTGGACACTTTTTTTTGTTACTCTTCACCATTTTTATTAGAAGTAGCAGCAATCACGCAAATAAATAAATAAGTTTTCCAGGACCAATTTCCTTTTAATATTAAAATGTTAAAACTATGCTTTTTGTGTTTAAGCAATGACCAAGGCAGTAAAGTTCGTAACTCTCTTACAACTGACAATTGTAAACTCAGGTTTTTGCTTTTAGATCTTCTCTCATGCTGTGTAGTTTTGACTACATCCCCACAAAGCTCATGAGTTGGGAACTCAATCTCCAGGGCAACAATGTTGAGAAGTAGGACCTTTAAGAGGTGATGATGTCACGAGGGCTCTGCCTCCCTAAATGGATTAATACTGTTATTGTAGGAATGGGTTAGTTGTCACAGGAGTCAGCTCCTGATAAAAGGGTAGGTTCAGTCCCACTTTTTTTCTCTTGCATTCTGCCCTTCTGCCATAGGATGACCCTCACCAAGATGCCAGCACCATGCTCCTGGACTTATCAGCCTCCAGAACCAAGTCAAATAAACTTCTGTTCTTTGTAAATTAACCAGTCCATGGTATTCTGTTACGGCAGCAAAAAATTGATGAAGACACCTCAAATAAAATATACCAAATATATTTGGTAAGATCTGAAAGATTTTTGTAAATTTTATGTTTTAATTGGCATAACTATATATATTCATGAGGGACAGAGATGTTTTGATACATATAATGTATTGTGATCAGATCAGGGTAATTAGCATATTAATCATCTCAAACATTTATAATTTCTTTGTGTTAGGAATGTTCACTATCCTCCTTCTAGCTATTTGAAACTATATATTATTGTTAACTACAGTCATCCTACAATGCTATAGAACACTAGAACTTATTCCTCCTATCTAGCTGTAATTTTGTGTCCTTTAACAAGTATTACCCATATATCCTTTCCCCCTACCCTTCCCAGCTTCTAGTATCCTCTGTTCTACTTTTTACTTCTATGAGATCAATTTTTTTTTAGCTTCCACATATGAGTAAGCACATATGGTGGTTAACTTTCTGTTCCTGGCTTATTTCACTTAACATAATGTCCTCCAGTTCTATCCAAATTGCCTTAAATGATAGCATTTCATCCTTTTTTATGGATGAATAGTATTCCACTGCATATAAATACCACATTTTCTTTATCCATTCATCTGTTGTTGAATATCTAGGTTGATTCCATATCTCGACTATTGTGAATAGTGCTGCAATAAACATGAGGGTACAGATGTCTCTTTGATATAATGATTTTCTTTCCTTTGGATAAGTTCCCAGTAGTGGGGTTGCTGGATCATACGGTAGTTCTATTTGCAGTTTTTTGAGAAAACTCCATACTGTTCTCCACAGTGGCTACACTAGTTTGCATTCCCATAAACCATATAAGAGTTCCCTCTTCTCCACATCCTTACCAGCCTTTATTTTTTGTCTTTTGAATAACAGACATCCTAACTGGGGTGACATGATACCTTACTGTGGTTTTGATTTGCATTTTCCTGATGATTGGTGATGTTGAACATTAATACCCTGAGACCAAAAAAAGCCAAAAATCTAAACGTAAAAATCTGAAGAACTACATTTACCGAAACAAGAGCAGACTGAATGAACAAGCTCAAAAAGCAAAGAGAAATATTAATTATGGTGACAGAGGGCAATTCCTTTTAGAATGAGAAAAACTTCAGCTATACATTTTTCTTCATTTTTCTCTTCTCGAGATCTTATAAATAAAACATGGCAAATTTCACTTAAGCCAAGTCTCAATAATCAGCTATCACAAGCTGCTATGTTACTGGCAGATGGAAAGGCAGATGGAACATTTTTCATAGCCTTTTCTACTCATGGAGTCCAGCCAAAAATAATTTTCCAATGTCTTCCTAAGAAATAATATTAATTATTGTGGTCATGACTAAAAGCCCACTGAGAATCTGAAGGAAGGGCAATATGATTTGGAGTTCCTTTGCCTAAATATCTTAGCAAAATTTCTAAAATTGACAGCAAAAAATGAGGAGAGGAAAAAAGTGAAACAGGCGATTTTAAGAGCCTAAATTCTTATTTTGAGTTCAATAAAAATAAAATATCTATAAATTGAAGTAACTTATATCACCCTTACACAATAATTGTGATAGTATTAATGTCTTGTAAGTCTGGAAGTAAATATACATTTGGAGATTATAATTGTTTTATATGCCACCTTCTAATGGGTTATGTTACATGTTATCCAGAATAACATTTCCTAGGCTCAGAGAGGCAGTATTTATAGCTAAGGTACTGTCACCCAAAGGTTCACATTTACTCTTAAATAGCAGTTCAAATAAAGCATGCCCTTTACACAGTAACCTTCTCTTTAGAAAGAACTACATTATGTGAGACTTGAAAAGTAGCAATAAAATTCAGTGAGATAAAAAAGGGTTAGGTTTTCTTTTCATATTTGGTTCATATGAAAAGCAATTCTGGAACAACCAATAAATACAAAACAGAGGAGAAACCAAGCAGGAAAAGAGGGGAAGTAGAAGAAAGATGTTTAAGACTTACAAAAAATTCAAATGTACATCTAACTTGTGGACTTTTGGAAGTCATCTACCACAGATAACACTTTTTCTGACCTAACCAATGAATTCACAGTTCTATAAAATGCCAAATCTACTCAAAATTTTCTGATTCCTTTCTTGTTATTAGACACATCACTTTTTTCCTTCACAGTTTCTCCTCAGGAGCAATCAGATTGTCATTTCCCCTTACCTTCAAGAACTACTAATAATCCTACAATTGGCTCTTACCACTGAATGTATAGCATATTGAGCACCTGAAGCCCTATTTCCCAATTGGTTCCAATTAAAGATACTCATTTCCAGGCCTACTGAAACAGAACACTAACACATGGTGTCAGAGCTGCTGTTCCACTAGCAGACTGCTCCTTCCTTCCTATTCTTTCCTATGCATCTAGGATGCCAGCCACTACTAAGAGCAGAAGAAATTATATCTGTTTCCCCAAGTGCAAAATTAATACAACATGTATGTTATAGAATTGGCTTGTCTGTTATTCTTTATGTTTGACATTCTGAGTAATTGCTATATCTAGCAGAATACATAAAATGATCTTCTAAATTTGGCTTCATTTTAATATTACAAAAATAAACAATAAATAATAAGAATAATACGAACCAAGTAAAATATTCCAGTGCTTTTTCTATGTAGTCTACGGCTTTTCCATCAAGATAATCAACTAGAGCTGCTTTTGCCATCATAAGATGGCATTCACCCAAACCTAAAATCAGGTAAGTTTGTCACTGTTATTAAAACACATAAAACAAACACTTAAAATGAACTTCAAATAAAGTTATTGGTGTTATTTTAAAGCACTTTCCAGAAAATAAAACTTAATGGTGTGTTATAAAATTATCTTAAAGCATGATCCTACATTCACTCAATAAGAAATTCAAATGGAAGAATTCTGTTGGAGTAAACATGCACTAGAAGTTATAAAAAAGTTATCTACAGAACCCAAGAATTTCCTTGACTTTGGGCAAGTTACTTACCTGCTAAAACTTTGGCTACAAAAAATGTGGATATTATCTATATGTTACTCTCCATCATATTACTACTTATTAACTATTGTGAAACAAGATATGATCTTTTTATATTAAAATCTGTATAGCAAGCTATATACTATAAGAATTAAACGAAATAGTGATTACCTAAAGTGCCTAGTAAAGATTTCTTAAATGTGAGTTCTCCTTCTCTTGAGGAAAGAGTTTTACAAAATTAAAAAAAAAAGTTTCAAGCCCTAAGTTATATGTCATTTACAATATACTATTTATGTGCTCACTTCAGCAGCACATATACCAAAACTGGAATGATAAAAAGAAGATTAGCATGGCTACTGAGCAAGGATGACACAAAAATTCATAAAGCATTCCTTAAAAAAAACCAACAGAAAAAAAAAAACCAGTTTCTTTAAAAAGGAGAAAGAAGGAAATGGAGGAGAGTAAGCATATATAATGAGCTCCCAGCTTTTTTAATACAATCATTACAAATGTAGGTTATATATGGATGGTGGTATTTTATTTTATATTACCAAAAATAACTTAGATAACTACAAAACAATGCAAGTTGTCTCTGAAGTTTAAAAAAAATTTAATGAGCTTGTATAACTTACAAAGTAATTAAAGGTATTAAGATATTCTGGAGACATGATGAATTAATTATCAAAATGTAAGAGTAGGGAAACATGTTTTAGAGATCAATTTTTAGATCTAATAGTTATCATACTGTTTGTCTAAAAGTTAAATCTCTATCACATTACTATTTATTAACTTAAGAAACAAGATTTGATCTTTTTATATTCAAATTTATATAAGCTATACTGTAAGAGGTTCATATGGATGCTTGCTGTTGACTAAAGAAGTCCTTTTCACGTTATTCAATACATTTAGGCAGGAAATCTACTCAAGGATTTTATACTTCAGGATCATAAAAGTCAAAGGAGCTACTAAAAATAAATTACCTTTTAAAGCAGGCACATAATCTTCTGTCTTTTTAATGATCATCTGGTATTGAGCTACAGCCTCCTTATATTTGCCTAGGATTTGCTGTATTGCTGCAACCTTAAACACACTGTATGTGGATTCTGGGTTCAGCTCACTGGCTTTTGTGAAGGACTTCAAGGCTGTTGTGTAGCCTCCTCTGCTTAAGTATGCTTCTCCTAACGATTCCCAACAATTGAAGTCCTTTGGGTCTGCTCTTAATGCTGCCTGTAAACTAAAATTTAAAAAACCGTAAGAGAACTAAAAGTATGGAACTATCTCCAAATCTGAAAGGAAAATATAAAATAAATAATTCAAGTAAACATATATATCTGTGGCTCCTTCTACTTATAAAAGTGCTATTTAAAGCAGGTAAATTTGTTCCTTTTATGATTAATTTTTTTAATGCTAAGAAATGTTATTTTAATTTCAGAATAAGAACAAAATGCTTTTTTTTTGAAAAAGTGCTGAACAACATTTCTTTTCCTTGATTATCTTGATGAACTCGAGTTTTCTATCCTACCAGGACAGGCGTCCATCTCAGTTTGTCACATCAACCCATAATCCCCCACCAGCAATCCTTTTACCAAACAGAAATACCACAGTTAAAATATGGAAACAATAGGCATGCTTTAAATATCTGATCAAATTCCATTTCCGTGAAAATGCCTGTACTCTAGATACTAACATAAACCAGAAACAATTTTATCTTGATTCAAATACATTTATTTACATTTAAGTACTGTTCAAATCAAATGACTCAAATTGATCATATATGAGCTGCTCCCAATGCCCTTTAAGCTGCCAAATGTCTCCCCTGCCAAAAACAATGTGTGTCAGCAGAACAACAAAGATATGTACCTCAGCTTCTCATCACTAAAATTTCTATTGAGAACTACTATACATATTTATTAAGACTTCAATTCACTAATCTGGCTATCTCCTCAACAACAGGACACCATTTAATCCATCTCTGCAATTCCACTGCCCTGCAGACAATAAACACCAATCAATCATAAAGTAATTTTGTTTTTTCTTCTCTCAAAATACAACCTGGTAAGAGACAATTAAAATGCTTAATTTAAGGAACCGTTATGCTTGTCTAACATAGTTTAAACACAATAAGGTGCCTTACTCAGCCACTGCTTGAGAATGCTGACCAGCTTTCAAATAGTATAGTCCTCGCCTAAGCCAGGCCCATTTTGCCGTTCCAGCACTTGCCTTTTGAGTTACTGTTGTTAGGATAGCTAAAGCCATTTCCTAATAATAAGAAAATACTAATATTAGATATATTGAACATTATAAAAAGACAGAATGCTCATGTAAAGTACACAAACATATTTTCATTTCCCACTTCTGATTTTTTAAACTTACACTGGTAAACATCAAATTACAGTTTCAACAATAAGTGGTTAGTAATTTAATATCTGCCAATGGAAAAAAACTTCACTTACAGAGGCAAAAATATTTATACTGCACCTATAGAAAAAAAACTAATGATAACTTTCAAGTATACATATATAAAAATATTTTCATTTATATACTCAGGATAAAAAAACAAAAAGCAAAAGTGATTATTAGACATACCATATCTTCAAGCTCCACACTTAGGTCAACCGCTGCAGCTCCAGATTCAGCATCAGTGTCATCTAATTCAAAGGCTTTCCTATAACATCCACGAGCTCTGTTTTTATCTCCCACTACGTCTCTATAATAATGACCTAAATAGCAGAAAACTTTGCCCATATATGTATCCAGTCTTGCAGCCTTTGAAATAAATATTGATAATAACAGAACATTAAAAGTTCATTTAATGAGTATCTTTACAAATACAGAAGATAAATACACAGATTAAAGAAAAAAGAAATAATTTCATTAAACATACAAAAATATGCCAAAAAATCCTTTGATGTAAGATTTAAAACAGACAGGAAAGCTGTCCCTCACTGCTTCTAGAAAGTAAAAGGAAATATAAAAATATTTTCTTTTTTGGTAAAGGAAATGTGAAATTAGAGCTGTTACTGAATTAATCTGCTCTTACAAGTCAAGATAAGAATGTAGGAGTTACAGATATTAAACATCTAAAAAAACAGGAATTTAAACATCTAACTTGTATGCTCATAAAACTACAGTGAAAATTACCTAAAAAGTATTGTTTACAAGAGATAATTATGTCTCGTTTTCTACAACACATGCTTTTCAAAAAGTAACTTTCACATTTTATGTTTTAATTTCTTCCTTGAAAACCCATATAACACCATCACAAAACCTGACATATGAAAGATAAAGCACAAAAAACAGTTCAGTAAAGAGTAATTGTAACTAATGTATATGATTATTATTTATGATTTTATAATGCCATTTCAACTAGGAATTGAATTGTAGCACTTGCTTTACCTTCAGAAAGTGGGTAAGAGCCTTTGTTTTATCTTTTCTTGTCTCTTCACCCATGAACCAGTATGTTAATCCAAGTTGGTAATGATATTCTGCAACTTCGGTATCTTTCTCAAGAGCTCTCTGAAAACTAAGTCACCAAAGGGTAATAAAAAGAAGTAGTAAAACAAATACACACACACCCACATGCAATATAGGAGACTCCTAGTTGGAACAATCAAAGTTTGAGTGATTCAGAGGTGCCAAATTAGAAACCAATCATCACTTTAGGATTTATATTATCATAAGGAAAAAAGTGATTTGTTTTTGAAGAAGAGGATCTTAAAAAAGCACAGTGGCCTTTTAGCACTACCATGTGCTAAGTGTTCAGACTATACTGAACATTACATCTGCTTAGTGAACATTATGATCAGCTGATTAGATTTTTTTTTTATTTTTTGAGTCCGAGTCTTGCTCTGTCATCCAGGCTGGAGTACAGTGGAATGGTCCTGGCTCACTGCAACCTTCACCCGCCAGGTTCAAGCAATTCTCATGCCTCAGCCTCCTGAGAAGCAGGGACTACAGGCATGTGCCACCATGCCCAGCTACTTTTTGTATTTTTAGTAGAGATGGGGTTTCATCGTGTTGCCCAGGCTGGTCTTGAATTCCTGCGCTCAAGAGATCACCTGCCTTGGCCTCCCAAAGTACTGAGATGACAGGTGTGAGCCACCACGCCCGGCTAAGATCAGCTAATTAGATTTGAAACCCATCATATAATTTTTTATAGCTACTGTACTACATGCTAAATACATTTCTTTAAAATACTAAAACTTAAAGCCTACAAAGATCAAATTCATGAAAAATCAAATCTTCATCAAGCCTACTCATTTTGAATTTTTCAGAAATATAAAGAACTAAGATGTAAATGGTTCTATGAGCAATTTATATATCCTTACCATTTTTCTGCTTGTAGATAGTCCTTTCTGCTGAAATGAATCAAAGCCTCAAGGGCATGAACTTCAGCTAGGTCAGGGTAAGAAGAGAGAAGGTCTTCCATAATCTATAAAGTAGACACCTGTCAATTCTATAGCCAAATAAAAATGCTTTTAACTCAAAAAATGCTCAGTTTGAATAAAAAAGCCAACCTTTGCAGCTTCATCAAATGAACCTTTGTTCCGATAGGCCAAGCTTTTGAGAACCAAAAGTCCTGGGATATTATCTGCATCAGAAATCTAGAAAATAATTGTAAAGAACTGCTATAAATCTCCTTCAACACAACCACAGCAATGTTTGCTTTAATTAAAGAACGAACACAGAAAAGCATAGAATAAAAAATAACAGAGGTCCTAATAGAATAAAGAAATAGAGGTCCTGATTTCTATCACTAATAACACATCTTCACTCTTCATAACCTTTTTATTAGGGAAAATCTCATATACAGAAAAAAATTACAGAAACTAGTATAATAAACCCACATGTACCCATCATCCAGCTACAAAACCACAAACTCACAAGCAATCATTTTTTTCATCTATACCTCCACTAATTTTACCACACTTCTGCTCAGATGATTTTGACACAAATCCCAGATATTGTAACTTTTTACCTGTAATACTTCAGCATCTATATCTAAAAGTTCTTTTCTAAGTTGCATAACCACATTACCATTATCATACCTAAACAAAACCAACAAACATCCTTAACACTATCAAATTTCTCAGTCGTCTCATATTTGAACAATTTTAAAAATCAAAATCTAAATAAGACACATACATTTGAACTGAATGATAATGCCTTGTCTCTTTTAATCAATAAGGTCCCCCTCCTTCTCTTTTTTTTCTCTTCCTTACAATTTAACTGTTGAAAAATATGGCTTATTTGTCACAGTTTCTCAAAGTCTGGATTTTGCTAAACGTATTCTCAAGGTGTTTAACATGTTCCTTGGTTCCCTGTATTTTCTGTATATTAGTAATTGGGTTCAGAGGTTTGAAGATTCCCAAGGATACTTCAGGTCTTCAGGTGTATTTGCACTTGGTTGTGTCTGACTGTCTTTTTTTTTGTTTGTTTTTTGGAGAGACAAGAGTCTCGCTTCGATGCCCAGGCTAGAGTGCAATGGTCTGATCTTGACTCACTGCAACCTCTGCTTTCTGGCTTCAAGCGATTCTCCCGCCTCAGCCTCCCAAGTAGCTGGGATTACAGGTGCGCACCACCAAGCCAGACTAATTTTTCTATTTTTAGTAGAGACAGAGTTTCACCATATTGGCTGGTCTCAAACTCCTGACCTCAAGTGATCCACCTGCCTCGGCCTCCCAAAGTGTTAGAGGCATAAGCCACTGTGCCCAGCCTGATTGCCTTTGTGTGATGTTAGTAGCCATTAACCCTTGATGCCTAGATCTATTAATTCACTGGGGATTGCAAAATGGTGATTTTCTGTCATTTTCTCTTATTAGACAGAATACTTCAACAAAGGCAAATTTCTCCTACCTTCATTATTTCATTATCCTGAGGAATGATTCAGATAAAGGCAGGATAAATGCCTTTATTCTTCATAGTTGGGTTCTTAGCATTCCCCCAAACATTTGTTTTCTTGAGGACATTTGCTGAGTTTTCTGAATCATCATGAACACATGGATTTAAAATATTTGATGTGTTTCAATATACCACATTAGTAATGCTCTTTTTAGCCAGTAAGAATCTCTTTATGCTAGCTCTTGAGCCCTTTTGTAGTCTGAGCCCTTTTATAGTTTCTTGCTTTCTAGCATGACAAGGTGTTCTTGGTTCATCTTGTACATTTTCTATCTCAGACCTGGACTCTGCTAGTTCTCCAAAATAGCAGTCATTTGTTTTTTTGTGAAAACATTATTTGAAAAACCTTTATAAAGCATTCACACAAAACACATTATTGGTGGGATGGCAAAAAGAAAACAAGAAAATATTAATTGTTGAAAGATGCTGACAACGGTTCTGATTTTAAAGAAATATTATGAAATACAAAGCCCTTTGAAATACATAAAACTGATTTAAAAACTCAATTTTAATTTTAGACCAGTAATAGTCTTTACCTGACAAAAATCTTTAGGGCATAATGCTATAATTCATAATTTACCAGTTATAGTTTTTTTCACTATGGACTTTCAAATTGCTTTAACTCAAAACACTAAGAAATCGGTTTCATTATGAAATATTAATCTTTCTTTGAATGAAACAAATAAACATTCTCTACCATGAAGCTAACAGTGTCCTTAATTATTTTTGTCAAATCTGCAGAACACTTCCTGAAGGAAAAAATTTGGAATCTCAAATTAATAATAATCAAGTAGTAATAACCTAAGAGGGCAAAAGGAAGAAACGAGAATGAAGTCTAGAACTAACGAAATAGTCTTATATGATGAGTACTGTAAGTCCTTAATCAAAAAGCAAACAAATAACTTTAGAAGTTCCCAAATGTATGAATGACTTATAAAAGTGCAGATGTGGTGAATTCATACCTCTAACACAAAATCCGTATAAGTAAATTTTGTGGTAGGCAGAGAATGGTTGTTGCCTGGTTGATTGGAAACTAACTAGAGTTGAAGAAAAAAACTTGACAAGACTACCTGATCAAGCGTACGAATTGCTTCCTCTGAAGAGTCATAATCTGAGAGTTTAATCAAAGCCTCTGCTTTCAAACGAAGACAAAGATTCCTCTGATAAAGACTGTTACCAGACGCACCAAGATTATCTATGATCTTCAGAGCTGACAAAATTAAGGGTATCCAAATGAAGACAGCCATATCACTTCTGTTTATTTTTTCTTTTTTAAGGATGACATATAATAAATTGCAGATACAATAAGCATAAATTTCCAAAACAATATACATGAAGAATAACTCAAAGCTAAATATAAATTCTTCCCTGACTTCCTTATGGAAAGACCTGAATTTAAAACAGAACATATCTGAATTTAAAACCTCTGTCTTCACACAACATATAATAAAACTGAATATCCTAAAAAACGACAATGGCTATCTATATTTGCTAAACAATAAAGGTTAGCCCACAACCAAAGCACCTGTAACAAATATAAGAAATTAAGGATACTGGAAGGGGAAAGCAGCTGAATTAGAATGGACCAAGGTGAACTGCTTCTTAGTTACAGGGGGCAAGCTACCAGGTGGGTCAGAAACAGTGAACCACTTTCATGATTTCCTATCCCCACCCCTCACCCTGTCAAATTCAAATAGGCTCCAAGATGCCTAAGGTTTCCCCTCTCTATATCAGAGAAATTAAGAACTCATGTGTCTTGGACACACCAGAAACTTCCTTGTTACAAAGACAGAGGACCTCCACACCCAAGCCTAAACTGACTATGTCAATATTCCAAATGCAGGAAAATTTTGCTAAATATTCATTGTCAGTTTAAAAATAAACACACTAGTACACATGCATGCAGACTTTTATTTAACCTCATTGAAATTAAAATTAGCAATTTAAAATACAAAATATAGCATTTTGGTTTTTAAAATCACTATCTTTGTCCTTTAAGATAAAAACAAATAGGGTTGGTCACCCTTATGTGTCAACCCAAAAAGTATCAAAAATACCTTGACTGCATGAAAGAACAGCTTCTTTAGGTCTATGCATTTTGACTTGGGCTTCTGCCAGATGATACCATCCACTTGTGCAGACAGGGCTTTCCTTTAACCCTAAAAGGATAAAAACAATCACAAAAAACAAGGTTTCTGTGACTACACAGATGAACAGCACCAATGCCTACTCTCCAAATCAGACTCCTCCCCTCTTCATCTCTCATATCTCTTCAGTCACAAAGTCACAGTGATTCTCTGCCTCAATTCATTCCTCACCATACATTTTTCTCCATCTCCACGTCAGTTCAGACCTCCACCATCTTTATCCCAAATCACTACAAGTGCTTGCCATCCACCCCAATGCATTCTTTACACTGTAGCTAGAATATCTCTAAAAAGACAAATCAGATTATAAAATTCCCCTGCTAAAAATCTTTTACTGATTCCCCACTGTTGTCAGGATACTGTGCAAACTCCTTACCAATGTCTTGCTAGGCACTTCTACAATCTCACTTCTTGTCCCCTCCTGTACATACACTTCATTCTCAAACCCTGGTGAACTACCCGCAGTTCTCTGAACAACAGTTTTCCTCTTAGCTCAGGCTATTTCACAGATTCATCTCTGCCTAAAATGTTCTTCCCATTCCCTTCAACCACCTACCTGGCTTGTATTTACCATTCAGATCTATAATTTGAATGTAGGTTCTTCCAGAAACATCATACCTAGTAAGACTAAGTTAAAGCCTAAGTTCCTAATGCATATATATCTACATGTCTGCCTTCCTTCCTCCCTCCCTCCCTCCCTCCCTCCCTCTCCCTCCCGATTTACTTTTCGCTTTGCTTTCTTTCTTTTCTTTTTTCTTTCTTTCTATATAGATATACCTATTTTACAAATGAAAACACTGACACACAGTAAGTTTAACTCTTCTGAGGTCTTGAAATTAGTGATAAGCGGAGTCAGAGTTCAAACCTAAGCAGAGTCCAAGGTATGCAGGTACATTTTTTTCCCTTCCACCTTAGATAGACATTCCTTAAAGAAAGGCTCAAAGATAAATGCCTACTGACTGAATAATAATTATACTTCATGTTACATGCCATACACTGTACATTTACCTTCTGTTAGGTTCCTAACAGCATCTTCATACTTTTTGTCTTGTAATGCTTTAATGCCTAAGCCAATGAGGCCTGGACCACTTTTTGAATCCATTTCCACTAATCTACAACAATACTGCTGCCCCTCATCAGTAAGATTTCCTGGAATTAAAAGAAAAGGTTATTAGTATACATATATCGAGTTTCTAAATGCCCAAACCCATATTCTTAAATCTCAAAATCTGCCTTTATATTCTTATGCATTCTTCACCACATGCTGACTCCAGAAATTCAAAACTTAAATAGACCAGCAAATGCAGAAAATATTAACATTTAATTTAAATAATTATGATTTTTCATCTTCTTAAATACTGGAAGTAGAAACCACTTTAGGATTTCAGACAAGAAACCTGCTGCTTGCCAGTAGACTAAGCCACGTAGCCTACTGCTTGCCAGCTGTAACAATTTGGTTGTCAAATGAAGGAGCCCTTGTCAAAGCAGAGTGTCTTCCTCAAGTTCTCTTCCTGGGCAACCATGTGCTGCTAGAGACATGGCAGTCAGATCCAGCAGACTCTTCCAGCATCCAAGGATCACAAGATAGGCGGGTTACTCATCAGGACACTGCACAAAGACTTAGTCACATTCCTCTTAAGTCTACAAATTTACCAGTACATTTCCACATTTTTCTAAAACTATCTTTTTCTATATAAGTGAATTGTGACACTTATGAAATAGTCATCCAATGCCTACATTTATTTTATTTTCAAATTTATTTTGGTAAAATAGTTTAGAAAACATTATATATTTTGTAATATTTCCATTTTCCCCAATCTCAATCCCACAAAAGCATAAAAACAAACAAAAAATTGTAATTTCTGTTTTAGAATAAATTGTGAATAGCATTCACAAGTTTAATAAATCATTTAATCACATAGGAGAATTCTTAAAAAGACAGACTACAACTTGAAGCAATAAATATGGGAAACAAAAAAAATTCCTGAAAAAAAAAGACCCGATGCTTTAATAACTATATAAAACATAGAAGCCCAAACCACATGTAGAACCACTGTTTCAGTTACAGATGTCAAAGGTAAATTATTTGCATAATACCATGTAGCTCATATATTTCAAATTTTGAAAACCATTTGCAAACCAATGTATAATCCATTAGTAATATGTAGTAATATGTTATATACTGATTTAGAAATCCAAGTTGGCACCAAAAATGAAAAGAATTAATAATGGCTAAAGAGTTAAAACTTCAGTATATTTGGTAAAATATGAAAACAAATTGGAAGAAATACTACTTTGATTAGTAAGCCAGTGAAAAAGACACAAGCCTGCTACTATTATGCTTCCAGGCATGAACTTCCTTGTCAATATTTTCTCACCATAGCTTCCATAAATATGAATTCCAAAAACAGATATGTCTAGTTCCATACACCCTATATCCTCCCAAGAAAACTAGCGGCTTTTTCCCTTTTGATCCAGTGGTATTGTCTAAACTAGACATTGTCTGCACTAACAGAATCACTTGGAAGACTTGTTAAAACACAGTCTGCTGAGCCCTATCCCTGAAGTTTATGGTTCAGTAGGTCTGTTAAAGACCTAAGAATTTGCATTTCTAAGAAGTTACCAGGTGATGCTGATGCTACTGGTCCAGAGATCATACTTAAAGACCACAGGTCTACAATATTTGCTAATACCATATATTGAAAGGAGCCGGGCACATTCCTCAGCCTTAGGCTCAAAACAAACAAGCCCAGTACAAACACATCCTATCCTCCTATCCTACCACATATCGCCATATATCTCTCAAACTTCCTGAGCCCAGTACAAACACCACCAGGAAAGTCTCCGATAAAGGGACAGCCGTTCAAAGTTTTACTGAAAGAGCGGGAACCAAAAGAATTCCTTTGTTCCCCTGTAACTTTCAGGCTATAAAAAGCAAACACTCGCATTGTTCAGGGCCCTCTTGTATGCTGTGGAATGGAGGGACCAGGTTCGAACTTGTAATAAAGATCCTTGCCGCTTGGCTTTGACTCTGGACTCTGGTGGTCTTCTTTGAGGAACTAACGGTCTAGGCATAACATCTGGGGGCTCGTCCGGGATTCCCCAAGCCCACCAGACCCCTAGTCAACGGATCTGCTAGGATCGATCTACTGATAAGTGAGCTGGCTCGTCTCCGTTTGTCTGTCTGTGTCTGTTCTGAATCTGAATCTGTGACTCGCGAGGTCTGAAACTGGAGCTGGCACAGTCCTGGCGGACGCGCTATAGGACGGCCAGCGGAGACCAGTGGGAGACGTCCCCTGGCTCTCATCTGATCTAAATTGCAATCTGAACTGCCCCGGTTTGGCAGGCAGCAGCTATCTCTGATCTGGGCTGCCCCAGCGTGACCGCGATCCAGGCAGCTAACTCTGACCCAGGCTTCCGGTGCGCACTTGCAATCTGAACTGCCCCGGTTTGGCAGGCAGCAGCTATCTCTGATCTGGGCTGCCCCAGCGCGATCACAATCCAGGCAGCTAACTCTGACCCGGGCTGCCAAAGTGCGCCTGCGATTAGATATCATTAATAAGCCAGATCAGATTTCCTTTACAAGGATTCTAACCCACATTCCTTTACAGGAAGAGACTACAAATTATTACAGGATAAGTAATACCCAGAGCACTCCTCTATCTCTCCTTACGAGTAATTTCAAAGAAGTTAGA
This sequence comes from Pan troglodytes, assembly GCF_028858775.2. Lineage (NCBI taxonomy): Eukaryota > Metazoa > Chordata > Mammalia > Primates > Hominidae > Pan > Pan troglodytes. The sequence goes on along the minus strand of NC_072402.2, from coordinate 20,591,597 downwards.
GCAAGGGTCCATGATCTTGGTATAGAAATCAGGAAAGGAAAGATAATTACTCTGTGTCGCTCCGAATGGCCTGCCTTTGATGTGGGGTGGCCACCCGAAGGGACCTTCCGACTTGCTGTCATCACTAAGGTAAAGTCCAAGATTTTCCTACCTGGGCGTGCGGACCACTTAGATCAAATCCCATATATCCTCATACGGCAGGACCTTGTTGAGAACCCGCCTCCTTGGCTGTCCCCTTTCCAATTAGCCTCTGAACCCTGTAAGGCACTGGTTGCTCGACCACTAAAATCCAAGCAACCAACTGCCCCCCCCCATCCTGTTCTACCTGACAGCGGGGACCCACTGTTCACAGAACCCCCTCCGTACCCCTCTGGGCCCCAGGCCCCAGCCCCCCTGGCTGAGCTGCGGGAAGGAGCAGGCGGACAGGAGGCGGCCGGCACACACAGGCCCGCTGAAAGGGAAAGTAACTTTGAAGGGCCGGCGGGGCGGATGCGAGGGCGCACTTCGCGGACTAGCCCCCCCTCAGCCGCCTGACTCCACGGTGGCTTTACCCCTTCGGGAAATAGGACCCCCAGATGACACAGGAATCCCCAGGCTCCAGTACTGGCCATTCTCCACCAGTGATCTGTATAACTGGAAGACTCAGAGTGCTCAGTTTTCAGACAACCCCAAAGATTTACTGGCTTTACTGGATAGTGTCATGTTCACCCACCAGCCCACTTAGGATGATTGTCAGCAGCTCCTCCGAATCTTGTTCACCACGGAAGAGCGAAAGAGAATACAGATAGAAGCTAGAAAGCTGGTCCCGGAGGACGACGGTCAACTGACTGCCAACCCCGACCTCATAAATGCAACCTTTCCTCTGACCAGGCCGGCGTAAGACTACAACACGGCAGAAGGTAGAGGACGGCTACACCTTTATCGCCAGACTCTAATGGCAGGTCTCCAGGCAGCTGCTCGCAAGCCCACTAATTTGGCTAAAGTATATTCTATTCTGCAAGGAAAGACAGAGAGCCCAGCTACCTACTTAGAAAGATTAATAGAAGCTTTTAGACAGTACACCCCCATAGATCCAGAGGCTCCAGGAAGTCAGGCAGCTGTTGTAATGTCTTTCGTAAATCAGGCAGCCCCAGATATTAAGAGAAAACTCCAGAAATTAGAAGACTTGGAAGGAAAGCGGATTCAGGACCTCCTTCAGATAGCCCAGCGGGTTTACAATAACAGAGATACTCCAGAGGAAAAGCAATTTAAGGCCACTGAAAAAATGACCAAGGTCCTGGCAGCAGTGGTACAGAAAGAGCATCTACAGCCAAAGTACATCCAACCTAGGCAGCCCCCCCGGCATGATAATCTGAGCAAAGACCAATGTGCCTACTGTAAGGGGGCTGGCCACTAGGTAAGAGACTGCCCCAAAAAGAAACGAGGACAAGGACCCCCTAGGTCTACACCCGTACTAGTCACTCAAGACGAAGACTAAGGAAGACGGGGTTCGGACCCCCTCCCCGAACCTAAGGTAACTTTGCAAGTGGAGGGATCCCCAGTCCAGTTCTTAGTCGATACAGGAGCACAGCACTCGGTCTTAGTTAAAACTAATAGGAAATTATCCTCCAAGTCCTCGTAGGTACAAGAGGCCACAGGAGTTAAGAAATACCCATAGACAACACAAAGAACAGTAAACCTCGGAGCCAAGAATGTAACCCATTCTTTCCTGGTCATCCCTGAGAGCCCCTGTCCCCTATTGAGGAGAGACCTGCTAACTAAAATAGGAGCACAGATCCATTTCCTCCCTGAGGGGCCCGTCGTGACCAACTCCCACAATCGACCCGTGTCCGTCCTGACTATAAACCTAGAAGATGAGTACCGGCTCCACCAGGAGAAAGCGGCCCCTGACCAGGACATGGCAACCTGGCTCCAGCAATATCCAGAAGCTTGGGCGGAAACGGGGGGCTTAAGTCTAGCAAAACACCGTCCTGCCTTATTTATTGAACTTAAGCCTAGGACAGACCCCGTGCAGGTACGCCAATACCCGATGCCCCTAGAGGCCAAGAAAAGGATTTTGCAGACTATGGATACCTAGGTTCGCAGAACTGGCTAAACCCTTGTATCAGGCAACACGGAGGCAACAGCCATTTAATTGGACAGACGAAGCCGAGTTGGCCTTCCAACAGATTAAAACCGCCCTATGCTGATAAACTTGTCATAGGGCAAGAATTGCGGGTCATTACTCCACATGCCATCGAAGGTGTACTCAAACAGCCACCTAATCGATGGATGAGTAACGCCCGGCTCACCCACTACCAAGGACTACTACTAAATCCTCTCAGGATAATTTTCCTGCCCCCAACGACCTTAAACCCTGCCTCGCTGCTGCCCAACCCGGACCTGGACACCCCACTCCATGACTGCACCAAGATACTAGCTCAGGTGCACCGAGTTCGAAAAGACCTGCAGGACTGCCCACTTTCTGACGCCGACCTCGTCTAGTTCACTGATAGGAGCAGCTTCATGCATCAAGGCCAGAGGTACGCTGGAGCGGCAGTAACTTAAGAGACTGAGGTAATCTGGGCGGAACCCCTGCCCCCAGGGACATCGGCCCAGAAGGCCGAACTGATAGCGCTCACCCAAGCTCTTACCTTAGGGGCGGGGAAAAAGCTGACAGTATATACAGACAGCCAATATGCTTTTGCAATGGCGCATATACATGAGGCCATTTACAGGGAGCGAGGGTTACTGACGGCTGAAGGAAAAAAGATAAAAAAACAAGCAAGAGATCCTAGCCCTGCTAACAGCCCTATGGAGGCCAGAAAAATTAGCCATTGTACATTGCCCAAGGCATCAGAAACTAACTACTCCAACTGCTCAAGGCAACTTTCTGGCAGACCAAACTGCAAGGAATGTGGCGAAGGCTCCCAGCCAACTCCTTGCACTCCAGCTCCCTGACCCGGGCCCCCGGGACTTGCCATATTTCCCTGAATATTCAGAACAAGATCTCCAGTAGATTGACAAACTTCCCCTGAAACAAATCCAGAATAGGTCGTGGACTGATACTAATGACCAAACCATCCTACCAGAAAAATTAGGACAACAGGTGTTAGAACACATCCACCTAACCACCCACCTGGGGGCCCGGCGGATGATAGACCTGATCAGACACTCCAAGCTCAAAATCAGACATATAGCTGAGACGGCCAGCAGTATCGTGACAAGTTGCAAAGTCTGCCAGCTTAACAACGCATACCCCCAATCTCAAGCTGCAGCAGGAACAAGGCTCAGGGGAACCAGGCCCAGTATCTACTAGGAAGTAGATTTCACTGAAATAAAGCCAGGAAAGTACAGGTACCAGTACTTACTTGTCTTTGTAGATACTTTTTCAGGGTGGACTGAAGCATTCCCAACCAAAAAAGAAACTGCTCAGGTTGTAGCAAAGAAAATTCTGGAAGATATCCTTCCCAGGTATGGCTTCCCCGTCCAGATAAGGTCAGATAATAGGCCCGCTTTCGTCGCTAAGGTAAGTCAGGACTTGGCTTCCATCCTTAAGGCAAATTGGAAACTACATTGCGCTTACAGGCCCCAGAGTTCAGGACAGGTAGAAAGGATGAATCGGACCTTAAAAGAGACCTTAACTAAATTGACTATAAAGATTGGCACTAATTAGGTAGTCCTTCTCCCCTATGCTCTGTTCCGGGCCCGTAATACCCCTTACAAACTGGGCCTTACCCCTTACGAAATCATGTATGGCAGACCTCCACCCCTGGTTCCTAGCTTAAAAGATGATCTGCTTAAGTCTGAAACAGAAAATGTCTCTGAATTCTTATTTTCCCTACAAGCCTTACAGAAAATTCACCAAGAAATCTGGCCCAAGCTGAAAAAGCTATATAAGACCAGTCCCCCACGGACACCCCATCCGTACCAGCCAGAAGACTAGGTCCCGGTTAAGCGACACCGACAAAAGACCCTAGAGCCCAGGTGGAAAGGACCACTCCAAGTACTCCTGACCACACCCACCACCCTGAAAGTAGAAGGCATTGCGTCGTGGATCCACTACACCCACGTCAAGCCAGTGGACCCAACCTCCGACCTTCTAAGGCCAATCACAGCGGCGGCTGAAGCACCGGACACGTGGACTGTGGACAGAACTAAGAACAACCCCTTAAAACTCACCCTGCGCCGGCAGCATAGCTCACTGCAAACATGCAGTTAAGTAGTCTAACTCTAACATTAGTCGCCCTAGTGGCCGCTGAGGAAAACATAAAGCCAGCTCCTAATCCCTTTGTCTGGAGATTCTGGCTTTATGAAAACCAAACCCACCCTGGGCAACCTCATAAGCCCAGGAAATTAGTGGCCAGTGCAGATTGCCCCTCCTCAGGGTGCAATAGCCCAATTTTACTAAATTTTACCGATTTCCCAGTAGCCAAACCAGTGGCATCAATAATATGCTTCGAGTATGATCAGACTAAATACAATTGTAAGCACTATTGGTGGCACCAAAGTGCCGGCTGCCCTTATAACTATTGTAACATCCATAAATACCAATGGTGGGGTGGAAAAGAACAGATAGATCCCAGATGGCCCTTCCATCGCAGACGAGATAAAGACCTTTCATATACATGGATAGTTAGAGACCCCTGGAACTCCCGCTGGACCACGCCTCAACACGAGGCTGTATACTACTCCTCCGCCTCCACATGGCCTAGCAGTCACCTCTATCTGTGGCGGGGTCTAGTGCAGGTACGGCCCCTGGTCCATGGAAATATCCAGCGACAAGAAAACCGCCTGACACAAGATTTACATCCTTTTTCCTGGTTAAAATTATTGCAAGAAGGATTAGAACTTGCTAACCTTACAGGACTTCACAGCCTGTCTGGCTGCTTTCTGTGTGCCACTCTAAGGTGTCCACCGCTAACCGCTGTCCCCCTGCCATGGGGATCCTCCACCTCTGCCCAAGCTAACAACCACCGAAACCTCTCATATGCCCCTATCCCTAACGTGCCACTATACCTAAACCCCAGTCAAGAAAAGTTTCCCTACTGTTTCTCAGGAACTAATTCCAGCCTCTGCAGCATCACTGCAACGCCCCCTAACATCACCTTAAGGGCTCCGTCAGGCATATTCTTCTGGTGTAATGGAACATTATCTAAAAACCTATCAAGCCCCTCTGTTACCAACCTACTGTGTCTTCCTGTCACATTAGTTCCCCGGTTAACTCTACTTACTGCCGGCGAGTTCCTAAGGTATACCGGTAACTGGACTAGTGCTGTTATTCACCCAGACCCTAGACCGAGACCTGCACAAGCCATATTTCTCCCCCTCATTGCAGGAATCTCCCTCACCGCATCCTTCACGGCGGCCGGACTGGCTGGGGGATCCCTAGGTCACACCCTCATAGAAAGTAACAAGCTGTACCAACAATTGTACAAGCCCAGTACAAACACATCCCATCCTCCCATCCCACCACATATCGCCATATATCTCTCAAACTTCCTGAGCCCAGTACAAACATCACCAGGAAAGTCTCCGATAAAGGGACAGCCGTTCAAAGTTTTACTGAAAGAGCGGGAACCAAAAGAATTCCTTTGTTCCCCTGTAACTTTCAGGCTATAAAAAGCAAACACTCGCATTGTTCAGGGCCCTCTTGTATGCTGTGGAATGGAGGGACCAGGTTCGAACTTGTAATAAAGATCCTTGCCGCTTGGCTTTGACTCTGGACTCTGGTGGTCTTCTTTGAGGAACTAACGGTCTAGGCATAACAATATGACCTTTACTATTAGTCTTATAACATGTATATTCTGCCCTTATTGCCTCTGTGGCTAAATGGTAACCTCTGGAGAGTACAGACCAGCATGGCATCTGATATGTGGTAGGTGTTCATTAAATTTTGTGACGATCCTTTAAAAATACCATTATGAACTGATATTCAAAAAGGCTTGGTCTGTTAATAGGTAACAGCTGAAAATTACTACAAAAAACTAAAAATCTTCACCATCCTAAAAAAAAAAACAGCTACCAAACTCTTATCTTTTATCTCTACCCATCTCAGTCTAAACACCCTGCCTCCATAGAAACATAATTTATGACAGACTACCTTGACTACATAAACTGCCTGTATTACAGGAAATACACCTGGGATGAAAATAGGAAAGAAAAATCATGCATCTCTCCAGTGAACATCCATATTTAGGGTAGCTTAAACAACACACAGGTAATCAAAGTGTGGGTTGGTACACGAAAATAGTTTCCAAAAGGCTGAGATGAACATAAATGACTTTTAAAACAAGGTAAACCTTCCTAACATATTTCTTTTGCTAAAGCCTGGGAGCATAACAATAAAAACAAAATAAGATTTGGGGAGACTATGTTCATGTTCGGCCCTGGGTAACAATTCTCTGCATATGACCAAGCAGCACTGAGAGGAATTTTCTATAGTGTTCCCAAAACTAGCAACAGTAATAACAACACTAATGATCCTTGTATAAAGAGACAAGGAATATTTCGGCTTCAACTATCAATCCTTCTCTTATTCATACTTATTCTTGTTGAGAATACTAGCTAAATAAATACCTTGATGGAGGACAAAAACAGAGGAAATAGAATTCATTGCTTTTGAATCTTATTCATTGCAAATGAATAGAAAATCATTTACTTAACTGCTCTTTTTAACATTTAAAGGATTCTAAGGTTCCACATTTAACAACTTTAAAACAGTTGGACAATATTATTTTTATTTCTCAAAAACGCAAGCCAGATTTGGGGCTGATGAATGCTCACATTCCAAGGGTAGAGGGTATTCTGAAGAGGTCCGTGTTGGATGCTGAGTAATAACTATGAAATTCTGTTTCTTAAAGTTTACTACAAAAAGTCGGTTTTTAAAAAATTAATTTGTGACATCCCAAAAAAAGCTGATCAATACTATCTAATTTTTCTTTTAAATAAACTTAGCTTGAGGGGGGAAAAAAAATGTACAATTTGGTGGCATTCATATTTATCTTCACCTGGATTTTCTAATAGTTTTAAAGCACAAAATCTTAAACCAGCTCTTTTCTGCTTGAATTTGAAGAACCAAGCTTTTTTATCCTCCCCCATTTCAGTAACAAAGCAAAGTAAGATAAATAAAAAAGTCATTTAGCATGAAAAAAATTTCAACAGATGACAACTGTGAAAGCCATTCACTACTTGTTATATGAAGCTTTATAAACTGAGTCATTTTGAAAATGAATTTTCAATTCTCAACCGGCAAAGCAGGACAAAGGAGAATGAAATACATTTGTTCTCAGTGGAGGAGAACCCAGTGATTAACTGCTGTGAAGTAGCAAATTCTGTACATACTGAAGTACTTTGTGGGAGGGCGGCTCAGACTTCAGAGACCTTACAGATTCTCAGAAGTTCTCAATACACTGAAAGTCGGGTTTAGAGGAGCAGTAAAAAGAAAAAAGCACAGATTCCTATTGTCTTACATTAACTATTGAACTTCCACCTCAAGAATACTACTTTAACTTGAAATGTACCTAAACCTGAATTTCTCAGTTCCACAAATTCCTGCAACCAACAATTCAGAAGGGAAAGAACTCTTCCCTGGTTTTACCATATCTGTAAATATCCACATATACACCCTTTTTGCTGTGATATAGACCTTCTTTTCTTTCCATTCTACATAATACAAATCCAGAACCTTACTAAAAATGATTTTTTTCATTTAAACCAAGACACTTTCTAATCAATCAGTATAATCCCTTCACTATGTCTTTATCAGAGCACTTTGTCAACCACTGAATTTATGTGCAAAACTCTGTAGACTATTGTTGATCCTATTTTTTTCTATTATTTTGTAGGCTTTTTAGAATATAAGGACAAGTCTACATTATAGGTACATTTATGCTTATTGAGAAAGCATTCTGTCAGTCCTCAAAAAGAATTTTCAAAGTATTCACTGTGTCATTTGGCATGTGAGCAAGGCCAAGGCTGAGGTAAAGGTGAAAACCATAAATAGCTGAATAGGAAATAAAAAGAGTAAACACCAGCCATTAATTTATCAATAACAACAGTAACAGCAGAATAGGGAAAAAGAATTGGTACCAGGGGCCATACAATAAAGAAAATCAGCCTACTTATCTTTGGAACACACTGAGTCTTATATTAAAATTGGAAGGATCTGGGTGATTTTAGAACTAAGCTTCCTATCAGGAAAAAAAAAAAAAAAATCACAAGACTTCCTAAGTATGCTCCTTGTGCTTGGTGTACCTCATCCTCCTCAGCCTCAGTGCAACACTCTCATAATGTTAACTATCTAACCTACTAACTATTTCTTCTTACACCACTCCTGCCAGGCAGCTATTGCAGTTCTTCTCCCACCCCTCTAAAAGCTTACTATCCCCTCTGCGGGCTTCACTTTCTCATCCTACTGCTCCCTAATGCACTTAGTCAAGTCCACTTTCCTTTGTATACCTGCTTTTTCCTATTCTTTCCCCATCACTGTAATCTAAGCTCTAATTCAATCACTTTCATTTAAAAAGATAGCCTTAATAAAAAGCCTCACAATCATAAACTCAGTTGGCTCAATCTGTCAAGACAGACCATAATAATCTCACTTCTGAAATGCTCTTTCCCTGTCGTCTTGTGTTGCTTCTCGTCAGAGTCCACCTTCTTCTCTGACCTCATCCCTTCTCTTCCTTCACTTACTCCCTTTCTCTTTTTCATCTCTTTCCCTCCAAGCCAGCCAGCACTGCCCAAAGTACAGTTCTCAGTATTTTTCCCTTTAGTCCTCCTCTGATGGCAACCATTCCACGTCATTTTCACCTACATGCAAATGACTTCCAAACCATATGTCTATGCTTAGTATTGATCTCTCATCTGCAAACCACTGATGGGCATTTCCCATTAACTGCCCCATTAACATCTCCTCTCAATAACCTACATTTCATACAAATCATCCTGCCATATTGGGCCAACTTTTCAGGAGAGGTGAAAGTTAAAATTGATTTTTGTCTCTCTTTCCCTCTAAGAAATCACTTTCATTTTTTCATTCATCTGTTCCTTTCTATCTTCACTATCATACTCCTCGTTCATTCAAACCTACTGTCACCTAGTCTACTGGAGCTAGTCCACCTTCTATACAATCTGTCCTGCACACCATGTTAGTTTAGACTTTATACTCCACTCACTATACTTTTTATGTTCTCTTTCTTCTTATGGTAGTAAAAAGTACTCTCCTAAGTCTATCTCTGAGTCAGTTAAAGTAAGGCAAAGGGCATCTGCTTCTACCAAAACCAGAGCTGAAGGTAACAGCAATTTTTTTTTTTTTTTTTTTTTTTTTTGAGGAGTCTCACTCTTTCGCCCAGGCCGGAGTGCAGCGGCGCTATCTCGGCTCACTGCAACCTCCACCTCCCGGGTTCACACGATTCTCCTGCCTCAGCCTCCTGAGTAGCTGGGATTACAGGCGCCCGCCACCGCGCCCGGCTAATTTTTTGTATTTTTAGTAGAGACGCGGTTTCACCGTGTTAGCCAGGATGGTCTCAATCTCCTGACCTCGTGATCCACCCGCCTCGGCCTCCCAAAGTGCTGGGATTACAGGTGTGAGCCACCGCACCCGGCCAGTAACAGCATTTTTTTTATTCAGACACCAGGAAAAAAAAAAAAAAAAGTAAAAGAGGACTTTAAAGGAGAGTTAAAATGAGGAGAACTGAGATAGGTGCAATGGTCATTTTCTACCAAGGAATTTTCCTTCACAGTTATCTTTAGCGGTAGTTTTCAACCCTTTTTTCACTATGACACATGTGAGGGTCATTCACATACAAAGCATTCTCATGTATATACTCATTTAGCAACAAAGTGAAAAAAATTAAATGGATTAGTAAAGCTCCACAATAATTGACAATCACTACCACACTGGTGTACGTACTAATATTTCTATTTCAGTGACTGACTTCTGTGAATTTGTTCACCTCAAGAGAATAAGGCATGAAATTCAGGTTATTAAAAAAAAAAAATCTATTCAGCACAGATACTGACCAAAAGGAAAGAGGCTGGTGGAAAAACCAATATAGCCAACCTCTTGTAAACTGGTGGAATACCAGCCCTGGATACAAGACTTCCACAGCTACAGGTTAGCCAACTCCCAGCAAGCTAGTTGTCATCAGTTCTCTCCTCCTCCCAAACAAAGTACATGAAGATACAAGAGCATGAAGTATACACAGAGACAAATTCTCCCATTTGAATATGCTGTATTTCATTAAAAAAGGAGATTCAGGAATTTAATTACTTTATAATATTACAGTATTCATAACAGTGTTCTTATGACACTGTGACATAACATCAACACTGAGGCAGCTAAACTTTCCAAAAATCCTTTCTGTGATATTCATAGCTCTGTGTAATATAGCCTGACCTATTTAGCCAAAATATATCTTAGTTATTTCTTCCACTATAACAAGCAAACCTATTTTACCATTCCTAAAAAATGCACCTAGCTCCACATCTCTGCTCATGCCAGCTGGAATACATTTCCCCTACTCCTGTTTACCTAGTTTCCATAAAAAATTCAAGACCCCCTCCAATTCCCACCATTAAAAAGATTTCACTGACTAACAATAAATCTGGCAACTCATAATTCTTCTGTATTACTGTACTTTCCTGTATTTATTAGTCTTTTCATATACACAAAGACTACACATTATACTTCTTTTTATGTCCAGAAACACAGAAACAACACCTTAAACATGGTAGACACTAAAACATTTTTTGATTAATAACATCACTCACATAATCACACACCTCTAGGACACACACTATAATAAGGAAGAAATTACCTGATTCAATTAAATGCAAACAAAGCACTTCTAATGGATACTGTACAGTAGGATAGATGTTTATCATTCCTTCACAGGCCTTCTTCAATCTAGCAGACTCATGAGGAAACTTGAAAATATAAAAGCAAAATACACTACATTCTAGTAGTAGTAAAATGTATTTATGAACACTTTCCTAATTAGAAATACATACAAGTCACATTAGAGATTTAAAAAATCAACTTACTTTGGATAAACTCTGAATGAAATGCCTATAAAGTACTTGGTGATCTTCACTAGGAATCTTATCTGATAATCCCAGTGCATTCTCAAAAGCAGTAAAAAGCTGAAACAAATAAAAAAGCTATCATCTGTATCATACTTAAATGACAAATGATTAAATGTATAAGACTCTCTTACACAAACTACACGTTCAATTAACTGCAAATGTATTCTACAGTCTAACCCTGACAACTTCAACGAGGAAAAAAATGTATATGTAAGTTTTGGAATGCATTCTAACTCCAACTGGCCAGCAAACTGCACTCAACTGGTAAGTAACAACTATACATTAACAACATTAATTTAACAAAACGCACTTCCAAGTGCCTGCTGTCTCCTACAAAGTAGTCAACCAGAGTATAGTCTTATATGCTAGTATAGCTGCTACTGCTCACATATCATTTTTAAAACAATTCTGAAATCCCTAGCACGTTCTTTGAAGTATCTTCAATGATAGCAAATCTTCAACCTTTAAAAAGCAGTTATAAAGTTGGGTGATACTTTTGGTAAAAGAAAAGCAGAGATATGACTGAACTGTTATGAAATCACTTCTCTTATGCAGTATTAGCTGACTCTGAAGAACATTCCATCACTTCTCTTATGCAGTATTAACTGGCTTTGAAGGCCAACAGGCCTTCTAAATATGTCTGGAATAAGAACAGCAATACTAGAATCCAAGGCAAGTGGTATAAAGCACTTCATACCACTCAGCTGGCTACATGTTCTGCATTTTAAAATGAATACTCATGACTTAATACCAAAAAGCCATAATGTAATTCAATATCTCAAATTTTCTTTGGAAAGTATGGTATAAAGTCTATGTAAATAAGTAAAATTTTGCTGCCCTGATAAAGTTAACAATCTTACAAAGAAGGAACATAGCTCAAAACAGTCTAGCATAAAAGATTTTTTAAAACAGTAATAAAATTATTCCAAATGAAAAATCTGTAATACATTTTTTTCTAAATACTCAGTATTCAAGGTAGGTTACAATAAATCCCCTCATCCTTTTATCTATTACTAACAGTTAGAAATCGATTCTTAAAATCTTAAGTACAATTAATTCTCTGTCATGGAGGAGGGTGGGATAGACCATCCAAAAAGTTATTTTACTTATTTTGAAATGTGTTTGATATTCTGGTAACCTACATTATTTTAAGGAAAATAATAAAGTTATATTATGATATTATACAATTTAAGAGAAACTGCTAAGCTACCTAATTTTGTCACTGCTCAATTTTTTCCACAACTGAATCTATGCACAGATAAATCATGTTATCACACACAAAAAAGAAATCTTATTCTCACATTTTTATCCCCAGCTCTTAGGACCCTGCCTGACACATAATAGGTAGTCAATAAATATTTTCTGAATAAACAAATTAATGAGGGAACAAATGAACACATGAACAAATGAACAAATGAACACAAAGAAATGAACTTCCTATCCTATACAGAGTCTATATTTGTTTATTTAAAAATTCCACTCAATTTAACAAGTGTACATTAAGTAGCTATTTACTATAATAAGACATTAAGTTGACTTTTAAAGTTACAAATAAAAAAAGGAGAATGATAGACATATTTTCCAAATGTGGTTCAAAACCAATTATTTTTTAGTCTTTCAAAAATTCTTTTCAATTACTTTAAAATCTGCACCATAAAGACTTTTTTTCTAGGTGAAAAATACTAAACATAAATATACTAAATACTAAATTTACTCTAAATACTAAATATAAATACTCTAAACAGTGGAATTGTTAAACCTCAAAGTAATTCAGTACTCTTAGTTCAGAAGTGTAAAGAAACACACCTTTAAAGGTATAACTTTTTAGACACCATAAGCAGTTTTGTGAAAGCCAATTCAGTTTCTTTTTTACAGTGATTAAGTTACTGATGTATTGCAGATTCTTAGGAACACAAGAGAATGAAATTCTGACACCATGAGTACCAATTCCACTCCATCCAGACTCCGTATGAGACTACAGGCCAATAATTCTGACTTTATCTAGAAGAGCCTCTGTGAATTTAAAATTGTACATTTACAAAACACCTAGTCTAACATACAATCCTTTTTTTTTGAGCATCCATTGAATTATCATTGAATGTCCTATTTCCAATGTAATTCATGGACTAATATCCAGAATCAATAAGGAACTTAAACAAATTAGCAAGAAAAAAAAACAACAATCCCATCAAAAAGTTGGCTAAGGACATGAACAGAAAATTCTCAAAAGAAGATATACAAATGGCTGACAAACATATGAAAAAATGCTCAACATCACTAATGATCAGGGAAATGCAAATCAAAACCACAATGCAATACCACCTTACTCCTGCAAGAATGACCATAATCAAAAAATAAAAAAAATAGATGTTGGTGTGGATGTGGTAAAAAGGAAACACTTCTACACTGCTGGTGGGAGTGTAAACTAGTACAACCATTATGGAAAACAGTGCGGAGACTCCTTAAAGAACTAAAAGTAGGCTGGGCTCAGTGGCTCACACCTGTAATCCCAACACTTTGGGGGGCTGAAGTGGGCGCGTCACTTGAGGTCAGGAGTTTGAGATCAGCCTGGCCAACATGGTGAAACCCCATCTATACTGAAAATACAAAAATTAGCCAGGCATCGTGGCACATGCCTGTAATCCCAGCTACTTGTGAGGCTGAGGCAGGAGAATTGCTTGAACCTAGGAGGCAGAGGTTGCAGTGAGCTGAGATTGCACCACTGCACTCCAGCCTGGGCAACAGAGTGACACTCTGCCTCAAAAAAAAAAAAAAAAAAAAAGAACTAAAGGTAGAACTACGATTTGATCCAGCAATCCCTCTACTAGGTATCTACCCAGAGGAAAAGAAGTCATTATACAAAAAAGATACTTGCACATGCATGTTTATAGCGGCACAAGTCACAACTGCAAAAATACAGAACTAGCCCAAATGCCCATCAATCAATGAGTGGATAAAGAAATTGCGATATATATATATATATAGATAGACACAGACACACACATACACACACAATGGAATACTACTCAGCTATAAAAAGGAATGAATTAATAGCATTCGCAGCAACCTGGATGGAACTGGAGACTATTATTCTAAGTGAAGTAACTCAGGAATGATAAACCAAACATCGTGTGTTCTCACTGATACGTGAACATATGATAAGAACATTGTATGTTCTCACTCTAAGCTATGAGGACACAAAGGCATAAGAATAATACAATGGACTTCGGGGACTTGGGGGAAGGTGAGGGACAAAAGACTATAAATTGGGTTCAGTGTACACTACTCGGGTGATGGGTGCACCAAAATCTCACAAATCACTACTAAAGAACTTACTCGTGACCAAATACCACCTGTTCCTCAAAAACTTATGAAAATTAAAAATTTTTTAAAAACTCCATAAAAAGAAACAAACCCAATAAAAAATGAGCAAAGATGTGAACACACACTTCACCAAAGAAAATATACAGGTGTAAATAAACACATGAAAAGACGTTCAACATTACTATGGAAATGGAAATTAAAATGACAATGATCAATTATGTTTCCATTTTCTAAATTCAATTAAATGATCAATTTTCATGAACAAACTTGAGGAATAAATGAGTCAATACCAATTGCTGAGTTTCATTATTCTGGTCCTCTGTACTTTCAGCCAGGAGCTGAGTCAATTTTCTCCATAGTTGATGAAGCTCTTCATTTTCTGCACCTTGTTCCTGCCGTGTTTTTATCAACTTGTGCCATGTTCGAGCCACCTATTAAAGAAGGAGATTTTAAATTATTTTGTCCAAAATGTAAAAATGCCAATAAAAATGTAAAATCTGCAAATAAAAACATTTTTAATTTGTTAATATATAAAAATAGCAAAAGCATAGAACCCCATCTATTTTATTTTATTTTATTTTTTTGAGACGGAGTTTTGCTCTTGTTTCCCAGGCTGGAATGCAATGGCACAATCTCGGCTTACCACAACATCCGCCTCCTGGGTTGAAGCAATTCTCCTGCCTCAGCCTCCTGAGTAGCTGGTATTACAGGCATGCGCCACCATGCCCAGCTAATTTTGTATTTTTAGTAGAGACAGGGTTTCTCCATGTTGGTCTGGCTGGTCTCGAACTCCCGACCTCAGGTGATCTGCCTGCCTCAGCCTCCCAAAGTGCTGGGATTACAGGTGTGAGTCACCGCGCCCAGCCCATCTATTATTAAAAGAAGTCAGAAAATCATTCACCAACCTCTAGGTGTTTCTTTTCTTGGTAATATAGATCCACAAGTTTCTTGCAGACATCACACCACTTCTGCTTGTCAACACTTAGAACAAAACAAAACACACACACACAAAAGGATTCTGAATCTGATTAATAAAAATAACCAAGGACTTAAAACACTAAAATTTAAGTATTCCAATAATAATTTCAGGTACTATTTTAAATTAGAACATATCTTCTTTCATACTACAGTAAAATTTTCTAAAATAAGCTCCTCATAAAAAAGAAAAGGTTTAAGAAATATTATCTTCTATTATATTGACTGAAAATAATGTCAAAGTTCCAAAATTAGTCAATCCTCTTACTAGTAGTGTTTTGATTCTATTTTAATCACAAAAGATTCTATGACAAATGTTTGAAAAAAAAAAAAAAAAAAGCTTCGCAATTCCCAGTAAATGCTGGAATACTTCTACATGATTTTTAATCAGTTTATTAAAATTCAAGCTTTGAAAGAAACTGGACTTTCCTCATACATTTCTTACCTCTCATAAAGATCCAGGAGCTTTTGGTAAACACCAGGCAAGTCATCCTTAGCATTTATGTGATTATATTTCTCATACAAGTTTGCTAACCCCTAAAAGAAGAAGTACTCATGATTATTCTTTTTCCTAAAACATTTGCTGTTCTCACATTCATTTATTTTGCTAAATAATATGATAATCTATAAAGATTATTTCTGAAAAAGGATTACTATAATTTACAAATGAAATGATCTGTCTGAGATTTGCCTCTAAATATAATAGCTGGGGGTCGGAGGGCACAGGTAAAGTGGATATTGTTGAGTATGGGTGACAGGAATAAAGAGGTATATCATTCCCTTTTCTTTCGAAAATTCATTAGAAGTGCTTCACAATAATAAACACTTTTAATGGCTATTCTACAATCTTACCATCTAAGATTACTATATGACACTATTTTTTTTCAATTTCAGCATGTGATCTAAAGTATTTTATTGTGATATCATTGACATATAAAAATTGTATGTTTTTAAGGTGTACAACTTGATGTTTTGATATATGTATTCACTGTGAAATGACCACCATAATCAAGCTAACTAGCATAACCATGCTACGTAGTTACCACTGGTGGCGGGGGAGGCAGGGGAGAGGTGAGAAGATTTAATTTTAAGATCTATGTGACACTACCTTTATGATATGATCAAACAAAAAAAAATCAAGTAGTCTGTGAAAATTGTCATTTTTGCATTAAAGAACGATCAGATATCCTAAACCACTCAGTCCATTATAAAAGCAGCAATTTCTCTAACTGTGTTACCAGATATCCTCAAGTTCTTATTCACATGAACCTGAGACAAACAGGTTCACACTCTCCAGGGCCTACTACATCATATTAATCAGTTTCAAAGGTGTGACTGAGATACCAAACAAAGTTATTAAATGTGAAAAAGTTGGAGAATCTAAGTAAAAACATTAAGGCCACTAAGTAAGAAAAAAGAATTTAACTTGCACTCAAAGATAGAAACATTAACATTTTTATATTATTTTATTTTTAGGAAACATTAAAAAACATTTCTTTTTCCTCAGGTAAGCATAAAGAATAATATTGTGGATAAGTCTTTTATATGCACATATAACTAAGGTAGAGATTTATAATTGAGTGCTCACATTAGAAATAATCCATTAGGTAGGATATTAAATAGTGTTAAACAACATCCTTTGCACCACTTTTTTTCTAAACTAACTTTTAGGTTTAGAAAACCAATAAATTTAAATTTTTTCTTACATGGGGCAAATGTAGGTTTAAATGCTTAGTTTAATGTCGAAACCTGTATTTTGAAAAATGCAAAAAAAAATCCATTTCCGTAATACAGAAAAAAAAAAATTTCTACATACCTGCCAAGCTAGTAATTGGTCTGGCTCTAATTCAGCAGCTTTTTTATAGGCACTCTGGGCCTGATCAGGTTGTTCTAGTTCAGCTGCAGCAACACCAATAAAAACCCAGGCATTATAGTTATTTTTCTCTTGCTTTAACACTGTCTGATTTAAAAAAAATTAAAAGAGCAGGTTAGTAAATTTTCGAAGCAAATGAACTAACAATAACAGAAAGTCTAGTATGAGTCAGGAAATCTATATCTACCACTTAACAGGGCAAACTTCAGAATGCCATTTAACCTATCTGGTTTCAGTTTCCTCAGGGGAAGGAGTTGGACTGTATGAGTGACCATAATGGCTTTGAAATAACAGGTGGTTTCTTTTAAAGCTGCCCGAGGGATACTGACACCTATACCAAATGCCTCCCCATGCTCTTTGAGAATACTGGGTATAAAAAGAACAATAACTACTCAATCATCCTGCCTGTCTCCATACTGCTACTGGTCAAATTCACAAAGCTGTTCTCCATCTCATTTCACTTAATCCAACTCTCATATTTTCCTTCACCATGATAGTTTCCCCATATTAGACACATGGATTTTTCTCAAGATTAAGACTAGGAAAGTAGATTCACCCCAGTGTGATTATACCAAATACGTTCAAAATAAACAGTGGCAATGATGTTTAAACAACACCTGCCAACTGGAATAAAAATTATATGTAGAGATAATTGCTTTCAGAAATAACAGCTACTTGCTAAGGTAAAATAAAATAGCTTGAAGCAGTTAGCAAATATGTTCTAGGGAAAGAAAAACAAAACCAGTAGCTAAAATGAAATTAGCCTCTTAAGGTTTTACATTATTCCAGAGAAAATAAGAACATTTCCATGAGTTAAGTGAGTCATATTATTAGACTTGAGTGTATCCACATAACACTTCTAATAATCTGTCCCTAATATGCAGTACAAGCTCCATTCTATCTGTGAACACAATGATTACACAAATTGGGTCATTCTTGTCACCTAAGTCACAGTAAAGGGAGCACCAGGGGGAAAAGGCACTCAGGCCTCATAGCACCTGCTCCAAGATTTAAATTTTCTAAAAGCCCAGCTGCTGAGGGCCTGCTGTAACCCTAAGACCAGTTTTCCCCAGTAGCTGCCATGACTCTAAGTCTAGTTTTACCTACCATCGTCACTCACCAATCAGAGCCTGCCAGCTCCCAAAAGCTTCTCTAGTACCAGTGAGCTTTCTTTCAAAATAATACATAACATGTTTCTCTCCAATAAAATGGCCAACCTTCTCTTTGTTCTTCAGACATACAAAAGACCACTTAGCCTGTGTGTGTATGCCCCAAATTGCAATTCTTCCTTCCCAAAATAAAATTCAATTTAAATATTCGTTTCTCTATTTATTTTGACTTCAACATAATAATGCTGCCTCCTAACAAACCACAACAATGATGTAACTACCAAAGTTAAGCTCTAAACACTGGGGCCTTATTAATGCTTATGTTCCCAACACCAGGTACAATGGCTGGCACTTAACAGCTGAACAAAATGCCATACTCAACCAGCAATTAGTTAAGTACCGACTATCTGCCTGATGACCAGGTTTTCAGAATCCGAAATGGATGTTTAAGAAAATAATTATCAACAATGTGGTGAAGGCAGGTATGAGATTCTGAAAGAACATAGAGAAAAAAGTACCGAACTCTGCACAAACTGGAGAAGGCTTCCCTGAAGGGATACTCATACCATGTGATAAAGCGCCACAGGCAGACAAGGTGATGATCAGACAAAACCACAGCAAATGCAACATTCCTTTACTCAAAAATTCATTTAGTCTCAACCAATATTCTGGGTTACTACACATTAGTAATCAGGCATTTATAACTGATTAGCTATCCATTTGCATTTTCTAATTGGGTCTCTCTAGTATAAATTATTAACTATTTGGTGGAATTCATATCTGAATTTTGCAGAAAGTCTACAGAAAGAAGACAGCTATGGTGGTGCTGTATATAATTGAAACATGTATCAATTAGATAAACCTAGTGCTGAAGGAAACAGTCCTTCTTCCCTTCTTGTATTCCATCCACAACCTGTCCCCACTTGGAACACACTGCCCACCTTCTTCTATATCAAGATTAATACTATCACGGCCTTGCATCCCTGCTGGGCTCCATCAGTCACCACCAGAAACCTAAACCTCACAAGGGTATCCTTTACCTGTTTACTCCTTAGACTCATCCTCATATTGCCATGTATACTGCCCAGTCTTACCCAATTCCCTCCCTACCACTCTCCTAAATTCTTCATTGTGCCCTCTGGAACTCCCAGTCTGGGTCAGCCAAGTTCCTTCCGTATTTTTAACCTTTCTTTTAACCACACCAAGTTCTGCCTCAATGAAAACATGGCTAATTCCCCTATACATCCTACAGATTGCAGATGACTTCTTTTACAGCTCACATGCCACAGGCCTAGAAGGTGAGAAACTGCTTCTCCTTGCTCACACTGTCTGTCACCTACAGTCCTCTACTGCTCCTTCCTCCTTCAGCAACCCCACTACCTTTGAAGCTCAGGCCATCCAACTCTACTACTAAAAATAGCCTTCTTGTTGCTACAGTCTACCAACTTCCTAACTCCCCTTTCCTTCAGTGAAAATTCTGTATCCTTTTCCACCTCAGTGCCTGTATTCATTCTAACATTCATGTTGATATCCCGTTGAACACTCTGACCTCTCAGTTATGTGACCGCCACACTACTCACCCATCCAAAATCTGAATTTCCAGCACAGTACTATTCTGCTCCTCTCTTACCGTCCCAGTTCAATTACTGTAGTGGTCCCATGGTAACAAATCTTTAACCTTTGGTTTCTCTAATTTTTTCTATCCTAACCCCTTTTTCCATTGCCTATCAGCCCACCTCTCATTTCTCATTCCTCTTTACCCAGCTTAGACTCCAGGGCTCCCCACTGTCATCACTCCCTTGTCATGTCTTTCCTTTGCGTGTCTTTCCTCTCATCTTTCTCTCCATCCATACTTGAACCCCATCATGCCCATCTCCAAACCTGAGAAGCTGAATACAAAGAGAAAAACTACAGCAGAGTTCACTAATTTCACTTTAATAGCTTGAAACTTCAAATGGGCAATCACTAGGGCCTGCTAATCTTTCCAATCCTTACTAGCAAGTTTCTTTTCCCACCATGAGAAAAAAAAAAAACAAACAAAGAAAGAAACTATTTCATACCTTCTGTTATCTCAAACCTCCTAACCAATAACCAAGTCTTCTCCCAGTCTCATCTTATACTTTGCCAAGAAAATAGAAGCCATTAGAGAAGAAAGCTTTTCCCAACACCAAATCTACAAGCCCAACACTGTATGGATGGGCACCTATCTTCTCTCCTGCTAAGATGGAAGAAGGATTAAAGGGCTCCCTCAAGCTCTGGATCCCAGTGTGTCTCTCACCTATTGATGACTTCACTCTTACCACTACCCTCTATCTCTCCCCCGAGTCCAATTTCTCCCTCTGAATGGAAACATACCCATCAGCATAAAAATAAGCTTTATAATCTTGGTCCTCTCATCCACAAACCAAATAGAAATAGAACACTAACATGCCATTAAACAATGAAAACTTTAAGATACAGTAGCATTCCACAATACAACCATCAAAAGACATTTATGGGATATTCAGGTTTTAAGAACTTGGTTTTGGTAAGTTACCAATACAGAGAAAATTAAGTTTGGCAGAGGTAGTTTATCCTGCTAACTGGAGGTTAAAAGTCCAACCATTCTAATGGTTCTACTAAATGGCCTTACCACTTTTGCTGTTTGGACAGGAAATAATTCACATATTACAAATCAACAATGTTTATAAATGGGTAACATACTTTCATTGTGGAAGAAAAAAATACTGGTTACCTTACAGTGTTTCAAAGCTTCTTTGTATTCTTTGTTTCTGATTGCATCTCTAGCACTTTTTAAAGCAGTCTTCACTTCCTTGCTGGACATTCTGTCAAGGCAGAAAGCCTGAGTAAATCTACAGTAATACCTACCCAACCGTAAATGTTCCAACAAACTTAGCCATCTGAAAAGAGAACCTGGAAAAGGAAAAGACTCCTTCTCTCTGGAACAGTCTTCCCTCTAGAATATACACAGTTTATTCCTTAACCTCTTCAGATCTGTACTCAAATGTCACTTCCTCAATGAAACCTTCCTTTGACATGCTATTTAACATTTTAATCTTGCCATCCCCCTACTCTCAACAACCCATTATTTCCTGAACCCCTTCCATTGCTTTATTTTTCTTGAAAGCATTTGTCACATTTAATATACTATATATTCTACTTATTTATCCTGTTTATTTTCTGGGTCCCAACCCCACAAGAAGGTAAGTTCCATGCAGGCAAGAATTTTTTTTTTCACTGCCGCATCCCCAGGACCTAGTATCTTAAATTATAGACGATCAATTAATAAGTGTTGAAATTGAGTTATATTTTATTTACATTCATTCTCTATATATTTTGGCTAAAATACAAATGATCTTGTTGATCAGGACTGAAAACACATACCAATCTCAATCCAACTCTCCCACTCTATACAAAGCAAGATCCAGTAGAATAAGCCCAAGTCACAGATAAAACACTAACACAAATAATTTCAGTGACTGTGATATGAAAGTTTAAGAAAGCATTGTTTTAATGCTAGTTTCTGTGAAACATAAATCAAGATATTAACTTTCTTCACAATAAGGATTACTGTAGGTTTATTACCTGTACTTTTTCTAAAGAAAAACAATGTTTAAACTTGAATGGAAGCAATGGATACTGCAAAAGGGTTGTACACTAATTTCAGCCATAAAAAGATATTTTAATTAGTAGAGAAAGTATTTCTCCATTTAGTCTTAAGATATATTAATTTTAAATAAATTAGCATATTTTAAGATTACACAACTTATTCTGGCTTACCTGTAAACAAGTCTAATTCAATCATAATTCAATGTTGAAAAAAAGAAATATTTGTATTTTCTGTCAGCTCCTCTAATCTCATAGAAAGGTAAAACAAAGCTGGGGTAAATATTAAGTATTTATAGGCTTCAGATGCTCAAGGGAGTAAAATGTACCAAAAAGATGAATCACTGACATGGTACACTGACAGTCCTTTATATCCAAAGAAGAAGCTAACACAGAAGTATGAGACCAAAGAAGTTTGAGAAGTTACATACATATTTTTTAATCTTTTTGACTTAAAAAATGTTAGGATTCAAAATAATAGAAAAATTAAGATACCATAAAATCAATTTATCTACAGCTAGAACCAGATTCCCTAAATAGGCAGATAAGTAACTTTTTTGCCTAGTTACAATAATTATATAATTTAAAGCACCATATTTCATATGTTCTTGCTTTAGAAACTACTACCTTATCTGAAATTATCTTGGTATATATTTATAGGTGAAAGCTTCAGAATGATTTTTTTGTAGTTTGCAAATCTTGATTGGAGTAGGTAACAAATTTCAATGCTGATTTCACAATTTTCTCACACCAGTTTCCTTTGGTTAAAAAAAACCCTGCAGACTAAAAAGAAGAAAATAACGTCAAGGATGATGACAACTGATCTAGATCAATAAAAAGAGACAAAAAGAGACACTCAAGTAAAAAAATCAAAAAATGTCCAAGTTGAAAAGGAACAAAAACAGTCTCAAATTAAAAACAAACAAAAGACCACAACCATTACATAAGGAGGAAGTTCACCATCTCTTCTATCACCCAACATTCATGAGGGTATGTATACAAACAAGGTAGGACCAACCACTACTAAACTACATGCAGCTCCCAAGCTATTTGCTGTGCATGATATAAAAAATATATAAAGAATATAATCTAAATCAAGAGAAAGACTTAAGACATATAAGTCATTCAATAATCAAATGCTAAACTAAGGGTAATGAGTGGAAGTGCAATAGGAATTTAGAGAAGGAAAGGTGTGTGGTGTGATGTTATTAATGGCTTCTATTAATAGAAGATGACAAGACTTAAAAATGGAGTGAAGAAGGAAAATTGCTCTACTCAGAGGCAAATGCATTAGCAAAGTGAGAGAAGTGGAAATGAGTTGTGGCAAGTATAGGAAACAGTGAGAAAGCCAGGCTGAATGGATCAGAAGGGACTTATTAAAGAGAAGAAAATTAGGTTGGGTAGGTAAATAGAGCCTCAGATTACAGATCCTGAAAGTCAAACAGACAAGTGTGAAGTTAAATACAGCAGCAAATAGGAAGCCATTAGGAACTTTTAAGTAGGTTGTTTTTAAAGACCACTATATAGAAACAAACACCATTTTTCTCTTGGTAATCAATTCTAATATTAAATATCCTTCAGTATCTGTATGTCTCCATATGTAATTACAATTCTTCATGCTACAATGGAACCCTCTATTCTCTTCCAATTCCTTCTTCATTTGATGCAACGTTTAACACAATACGCTAGCACTGAGGTCCTCTCTCACTCATGCATACACACATATACGTACGTAAGTTTCAGAAGGTTAATTTGTAAAAAGACAAAATAATCTGCCCCTTTTCAACCCTAAAAACTACTACTTCCTTTTTTATTTAATTTTAATTTTTATTTTTGAGGGGAAAGGGAAACGTCCATTCACCAATTTTCTAAACAAACCCTTATTGAGATCCAACCATCTACTAGGTACCACTTAAACCCATTTTCCTTCCAAGGGTAAAAACCTACTACCCAAAATGATTCCACGTAACCCCATACTCCTCTATTTTGGATATTTCCCTTGATTGTAAGGATTTCTAACACGTCAAAGAAACATCTAGCTCTCTTGCAAGAGAGGGAGATGTCTTTAATATTCTTCCACAATACAACTCCTTATTAATTCTTTCCGCCTTATACCTCTCCTCCCACTATTCTCCTCAATCTCAACTGACTTTTTTTAAATAAGAGTATTCATTTTGTACGTTTTCACTCAAGTTTTTCTACTACCAACCCAAAATATTTTTATCCAACATAAATCAAGCATAAAAAGTGGCAACAACTGCACTTAAAAAGAGTTAGAAAGTGACAGTCATGCCATAAAGGCAATGATATTCCTCAAAGACAACATATATAGGTATGATATATATGTCCCCAGTTGAGGCTATGAAACCTTAAATAATATTCCAATATGCTCATACAAAGATTCCACAAAGCTAAAACAACAATAATAATAAATAGTAATGATAACGACAATGGAAGCTAATTACAGAAAGGAAAAAAAATGGTATCTTTAAATCTAATAACAAAAGGTATTTTGTAATGACCCATAGTCTGACATTTAAAAAAAAAAAACTATGCCATTAAATCTTTCTTCTGAAAGGAATGAGTAAAAACAATCATTAAGTAAAAATAGATTCCAATTTATTATTTAGCATTGTAGACGCTTACCTTTTACCAATTATTACCACCTCTATATTCTTTCCGAATTGAATTTCAGATTGTTCCTTACCCATTTTCCATCTAAATTAAACAAAAACAAGTATGAGACAATCATATAAAAAGGATGACACCCACAACCCAAAACCTTCTAAACTTTTTAATGCATCAATTTTCATAATTCATAATTTAAAACATGAGAAATAATTATGTATAATTTTTAGTATTTTTATTCTTTCCCAGAGAGACACTATTCTTAATCTCCAAACTTCTGAATTGGTCTAAACTATATTCCTAGGGCCTCAGATGATAAAAGGAAACTTCTACAAGAGATCAGAAGTCATTTCAGAAACCCAAAATACACTGATGTCAATATAAAAAAATAGAGCCAAAGAAGAATATCTACTATTTCTGTGCCATTTTTGCTTTGAATCAAGGACATCTACAGACAACTAAGGGTACTTATTTACACCCAATTTGCAGCCTAATTATATTAGAATAGAACTTTTCTCTAAGGAACATAAGGAGTATAATATAATTATATTAGTCTGTAATCTAATGAAAACAGAGAAATTTTTTTTAATGTTAATAATGCATTTAAATAGTCATTAAAAATAGTAACACAACTACACATCTACAAATTCTAAGGATATTTTGATAGCATCCCTGAAGTGGCTTCTGTCAAAAAAAAAATAATCTAGAATGGTCCCTGCAGAGAATGGAGGTGGTTTTGAAAAATTGAATAAAGTGAAAAAAAACATGCTACTTCAGAACTAGGAAGTAAACAATGTTTAGGTGAGGCAGGTAGGGATGAACAAGGAATGAAAAGTTTCCCTAACCAAAACACTCATTAGTGATCTACCTAAATAGAAGTGTCAGTCCAACAGTAGAAAGTCTTACTGGTAAGAAAAGAAAGTATGGTAATCCAAACAATGTTCAGGAAAGTAAGATAATAGTTAAAAAAGAAAAAAAAGTACAAACTTGACTATTTCACTGGCTTCTTTAGCCCTGCTAACACTTGGCTGCCCTCCTCACCCAATCTAGTTTTATCACTCAGTCACTTCAACTCTGTTCTTACAAAGTACCCTAGATCCTGTCAGCCCCTTTACTCTGTCATATCCACCACCAAGGCTTACCCTAGTTGAGAGTGAGCTTAGGAAATCAAATGGATCTAGGATCAAAGCCATTAGGCCTTGGGTACATGACTTCATTACTCAAAGCCCATTTCCTCACTGGTAAAGTAAGAATTACATCACTTACCTGATACACACATAGATGGAGTACTTGGACATAATCTATACTAATAATGTCCTATCTACTGTTATTCTCTCAATCAACTTTGCTACTTGCCATTCCTAAAACAACTAGTGTGATAACTCAGTGTTAAAAATTTTCCCTACACATTCAAATCCCCAACCGTCCTGCAACCTCCTTCTTCCTTGCTCTCTCAAGAAGTAAACTTCTTACCTACACAAACGGCCCCTGACTTACAAATGGTTGAACTTACAATTTTTTGACTTTACGATGGGCTTATCAGCATATTACATGCATTCTGACGTACAATATTTTCAAGTTAAAATGGGTTTATCATGGTGTAACCCACCATAAGAAGCATCTGTATTCCTCAAGACAGCTATCACCAAACATGAGTATCCTCTTCATATTAGTTACTACACTACATGAATACTAGAGTACAGCCTACAACAGGGATCATTCCCTCCTCCAAACCTCCAAACTGAGCTACTCAACTGCAACTTAACAAATATTATTTTTATTACCCTATATAGACATAATTCAATTATGTCTCCCAATTCAATAAATTCTTAGACGTAAGTCTTATATTTTCAGAGCTTCTTATATACCCAACACTTACTGGATAATACATATTCAATAAATAGCTAATGATCTTCCAGCTTCCAAGGCTTACCAGTGTTAACAAAAAAATGAGTGACTGAGGGAAGTGTCTCAATCAGTAGACGTTTATTGAGCCACACTTTGAGCACACGCCTGGGGAAAAACAAGCCACAGAAGCATCTGTGAACCACACTTTCCAAAGAGGGCTTTCGGAACTCAGTATTCTAGAGGAGAGCATGCAGGAGTGAAAAATGGCGGGAGGGAAGTAGGCAGTGAGGCAAATGGTTACATTCTCTTGAGTACCTTTTCTGATAGCATAGAATTACTGATTAGCAAAAATGTTGTACGTTCACAAAAGAGTAATCAAAACAATGAGGAAACCTGAAATTATGAGAACTAGCTGAAGAAACTGGGGACTAGGAAAAATAAATAAATGGTGGCGAGGGAGTTGGGGGAAGGACTGTTGAAAGGAGAGATTATCCATGTAAAAGTGAAGAAAAATGCACTAATGAATGGTTAAAAATAGAGGAAGATTAACTTCAACTTAAAATAGGAACTTTTAATGAGACCTATATAAATGTGGAATGAAGTACTCAATGGAAGTGTTTCCCATCACTGGAGATGAAAAAGCACAGGCTGGACAATCCACTCAGCAGGAATGTTTTAGGATAAACTGAATGTCAGATGGGAAGTAGGACTAGAAGCCTCTTAGATTCTTCCAGCACAACGTCTCTAAGGCTCTAAAATATCTGTCTTGCTCCAAATCACTGCAGCACCTGCTCCTATTGACACTGCCAAGGGGAGAAAGAAAAGATGTATTCTTGTAAGCCTGTCATCAGAGTACATGTCCTGTGGAAACAAGGCTGTAGAGAGCAAGCACAGTTTATGGAATCAGACACAAAATTACATATAACTTTTATGAATTTAAATGTCAGTCAATATTGTCACTATGGTAGAAAATACGTTCTACATTCCAAATTAACTCAAAACAAATTTGTTTTTATGAGAGAGCCCACTTGTATTACCTTCCGTGCTGTATTATTATTTCATGTATGCTTGGTTTTGCTTCCCTGAAATCTAAACTCATGTAAACTGAGACTATTGTTTAGGGTTTTTTTTTTGTTTTTTTTTTTTTGAGATGGAATTTTGCTCTTGTTGCCCAGGCGGAGTGCAAACGTGCGATCTCAGCTCACTGCAACCTCCACCTCCTGGGTTCAAGTGATTCTCCTGCCTCAGCCTCCCTAGTAGCTGGGATTACAGGCGCCCGCCACCACGCCCAGTATTTTGTGTATTTTTCGTAGAGACGGGGTTTCACCATGCTGGCCAGGCTGGTCTCGAACTCCTGACCTTCGGTGATCCGCCCGTCTCGGCCTCCCAAAGTGCTGGGATTACAGGCGTGAGCCACCGCGCCCAACACTGTTTACGTTTTTGCATGCTCCCGCGGATCTTTATCATGCTGCTTGAGTAACAATTCTGCTACACTAACAGATAAACTAACTGCAGACAGAGCATTTAGTGAGTTACGGCACAGACTCTTCAATTTTCAGTCGTGCTCTGACTGGCTCCCTGTGTAAACTCAGGCCAGTCATTTAACCTCTCTAAGCCTGTTTTCCTATCTGCAATATGGTGAAAGTGAGGATTATAGAAAATATTCCATATAAAAGTACGTGGCATGCAGCAGATGCTCAGTAAATGCTTAGTATAACGCTCAGCACCTAAGTGCCATGTGAGTATTAAATAAACAAATCTGTTCCTTACTACAATTATCTTAGACAAAAAAAAACTGCCAGACATTAGTATTCAGTTGACTTAAGTAGTATAACTCCTCTTTTAACTGTCAGAATATTAAAACTACTAGTGTGATGTGCAAATTATATACCCGAAACTAGATACAGAAATTGGAATTTGACTTTGGGACAGAAATCTGCTTCTTCCAGAACTCTCCAAAGGACTTCAACAGTCAAAAGAGACCGGTTTTTATTCTGCAGCAAAACAATGATATTCTGAACCTACGTCAACTAACTGAACATGTCACACAGCCCATTTCCCCCTCCAGTTTCGCTTATCTCCTTTGCTCTCTGAAGGCAAGGAACAGCTATGCTTTCCCCTGCCTACAGCCTGAAACTTCTTACTAGGCCCCGCTCCTCGCCCCATGGGAGCACAGTAAATCCTGACTGCACGGGGTAAGAGAAGCAATAAGATGAGACAGGCTAGAGATTTCCCTGGGAAGGTATTCGGGGGGGTCTAAGGCATTCACGGCGCACCTGAGGCGGTCCACCCAGAGGCCCCACAAGGCACCGCCCTATTCAACTTAAGTGACAGCCGCGCCGCCACCTCATCGCCGCCCAGTTCACGCTCTCGCCGAACACTCAGCCACGCTTGCGCGGCCCAAAATGAACAGCCCCGGCCCCGATCCTTTCTTTCTCTAAGTACCATTTCAATCGCCTTTAGGATCCCTTGTGCAAAACCGACAGAAATCCGAACCCACCTGGGGCAGATGCTCCTCTTCTACAAACGCCGAGGCTGCAATGAGAGCGCATGCGCCTTGCCCAGGACTCATTCACGTGACTGGAAGTGGCTGGGTTCTGATTTGCTCGGTATTTGATTAAAAGGTCTTAACGTGGGTAAAAGCGGGGATTTCTCTGTTGCGCATGTGCGCGCTCTCCGCCTGATAGGAGTTGTAGTTCTGCGGGTGAAGCTCGGCGTTACTATCAAGCAACCAAACTGCAAGCTTTGGGAGTTGTTCGCTGTCCCTGCCCTGCTCTGCTAGGGAGAGAACGCCAGAGGGAGGCGGCTGGCCCGGCGGCAGGCTCTCAGAACCGCTACCGGCGATGCTACTGCTGTGGGTGTCGGTGGTCGCATCCTTAGCGCTGGCGGTACTGGCCCCCGGAGCAGGGGAGCAGAGGCGGGGAGCAGCCAAAGCGCCCAATGTGGTGCTGGTCGTGAGCGACTCCTTCGTAAGTACCGCGAGGCAGGGGAGGGGCGCCCCGCTAGGGATCGGCGACCTCACCGCCGCCGCCTGTGCTGCAGGCTTTGGGGAGCAGAACCTGAGACATTTTCAAACACCTTTTACCCCGAT
Source organism: Pan troglodytes (assembly GCF_028858775.2). Taxonomy (NCBI): domain Eukaryota; kingdom Metazoa; phylum Chordata; class Mammalia; order Primates; family Hominidae; genus Pan; species Pan troglodytes. Next base: position 20,562,076 of record NC_072402.2, on the reverse strand, counting down.
GCAAAGAAAGAAATACATTTTATGTGAGGCCCCGTGTACTCACACGTACACCACATACCTATGCAAACATGTAAAACAATCGTGAAACACTGAAAACATCTTTGCAGATTTTTTTTTTAATACTGACCTCGATTCGCTAAATTATTTTACCACGACTAATGAACTTTCAGTCCATACCCCCGTTTGGTTTAATTGTGTGGTAAAATAACATTCTGCATCTCCATAAAAGCGTGTTAGCTTTCCAAAAGTCATTTTCCAGTTCACCTCAAGTTTGCAGGAATTCATGTTTGGGTGAGAAGTGAAGAAAGTTTATTTTTATTACCCAGGTCTGTGATAATCCTGTTAGTGCTGATTCAAATGGAATCATTGGTATAACTTGATTCACTCCCCCGTATTCCAGAGAAATTGTGTGTATGTGTGTGTGTTGGTAATGTGGCTGAATCCCAAACTTAAACAGTTTTTGAAACTTTCCCAAGCCAAAGGTGCTACTGTCAACCTTACGCGATGCTTTTAGGATGATCCATATTTTAAAAAGTGCTGCTTAGACAATTGTTTGGTTATTAATTGTAATATTAGTTTATTATCACTCGGTGTTACTGTGGTCACACAGATGTTGGTGTTAAGCATATCTGGCACTAAAGAGTGTTTGTAATCATATGTTGTATTTCCTTTCTCGTAGATTCCTGATGATTAAAATTACGTAGTCTGGATGTGCCCATGGGATTTTTTGAAAATATTACTTAAAGTTATCTTTGTGATTTAAACTTAGAGAATGGGCAGTACTGGAAATTGACTAGATGGCATTTTATTACAGAGTGCTCTTGTAATCAAAGGCAAATGAAGGAAGCAGGATTGTGCAGAGGAGAAGCTGAATTTTGTTGCCATCTTATGAATGACAGTTCTCAAACTAGTATGGTGCTTCAGAGCTGCTTTCCAGTAGGAGTGAGGAGAACAGACCTTTCCACCTGCATGTTGGATGGCCACTGGTTGTGGGCTGCTCCTAGAATGGGGCATGATGTTGGGCAAAGTAGCTGTCTTCAGCAGAGGCAATTGTTCATTCCTAAAAGGGAATCCGAATGTGGATCACAACATCCCAGAAACTTCCAAAGATGACTGAGATATATAGGTTTGTTATTTTTTTTTAGTGTAGTATGAATGCATAGATTTTTCTATATTTGTGCTTAAATTTTTTGCATTCACGGCCGGGCGCGGTGGCTCACGCCTGTAATCCCAACACTTTGGGAGGCCGAGGTGGGCGGATCACGAGGTCAAGAGATCAAGACCATCCTGGCTAACACGGTGAAACCCCGTCTCTACTAAAAATACAAAAAAATTAGCCGGGCGTGGTTTCGGGCGCCTGTAGTCCCAGCTACTCGGGAGGCTGAAGCAGGAGAATGGCGTGAACCTGGGAGGCGGAGCTTGCAGTGACCTGAGATCGCACCACTGCACTCCAGCCTGGGCGACAGAGCGAGAGTCCGTCTCGAAAAAAAATAAAAATAAAAATAAAAAAATTTTTAAAAAATAAAAAAAAAATTTGCATTCACATACTTGTTAATATTCAAACTGTCCTATCTTTGGCCAGTGGAAGCCCCTTCAGGTGGTTCTGAGTCCTTTTGACCCATCCCCATTAGTATTTGACAGCTTGCTTTAACAGAGTTCCATGTCCACAATACATATTTCCTGTCCCATCTTGTATTTAGAGACCACAGTCTGAGTGTTAGGGTGTTCATTGCATCTAGACCTTTCCAGTGGACAAATCTAGAAAGTATATATATTTTAGAATGAGAAAAATAAATTGTGAGATCATACTGATACTTTCCATTCAAATTTAAAATTACAAGTTTATTCTTTGATTTTTATACTTATATCTTTTTTGTTTTATGCCAAATATTTTGGTCTAAATGCATTAATGCAATTACTTATTTGCTTTATCCAAACATATAATATGTATATATCAATGTGTTTGAAAATAAGACTGTAATATTACTAGAAATAATGCTAGTCCTGAGTGCAGCTTACAGTTTCTTTGAAGTTTTTGTTTTAGGTATATTCAACTGTATAGTAAAAATGTTGGTCTTTAAACTTAAAATAATTCCTCTCTCTATGATTATACCAGTTTGGTATGCTGTTAGATTCTTGACACTGTGATTTATCATTTCTAAAACTCTGCAGGCTAAGATAGAGCAGTTAAGCTGGATAATAATTGTAGGAAGAAAATAGCAAATTGGTTTTACTTTCAGGATAACAACGCAAGAGCTTTGTAGATCAACTCCCAAGAAAACAAGCAAACCAAATGAAAACTCTTTTTTAAACTATACATTAAAACTATTAAATATTTGAAACACTTAAAGTGTCTGGAAACTGTCCTAAGGTCATACACCAAATGAAGAAACATTTATTCAAGAAAATCTATGAAAACTTGGTAAGAATAGCAAGAAGGGTCTGTGGCAGTGAACTATAGTTTTGACAGAGGTTTCACTCAGGTGGGTGTGGCCAAGAAGATAGGACTACTCCCCCGCAGCTCCCAATCACCGGTTATGGTATCTCACCAAAAGGGACAGGCTGTGAGATTTCTCATCTTCTCCTAATCCAAGTTGGAGAGGTTAAATTCCTAATGAATGCAGCTGAGAAGTTGAGGGCTCCCTTACTTCAGTCAGCCCCCACTTACAGGACAGAGGCTTTATGCCAAGTGCGGAAAGTTGAGAATCCTAGGGCCCTAATTGCCCTGGCCCTAGCTCTCTAGTAGGACAGAGGTTCCATACCAGGAGAGACAAGCTGAGAAGACCAAACAAGCTTCTGCAAAGCAAGCAGAATGGAGGAAATAATAAGGATTAGGGCAGAAATTAAAGAAACAGAGGATGGAAAAATAGTAGAGAAAATCAATGAGACCAAAAATTGGTTCTTAGACAAAATCAGCAAAATTGACAAACCTTAGCTATACTGAACAAGAAAAAAGACAAAAGAGCTAGATGACTAAAATCATGAAAGAGAATGGTTACATTATCTTAAGAAATAAAAGAATTACAAGGGAATACTTACATACAACAACTGTATGTCATCAAATTAGATAAATGAAATGGACAAATTGCTAGGAAGGCAGAAACTACTGAAACTGACTCAAGAAGAAATAGGCAATCTGAATAGACCTATAAGAAGTAAAGAGAGTAAACTGGTAACTTTAAAACTACCAACAAAGAAAAGCACAGACCCAAACGGTTTCACTGATAAATTCTACCAAATACTTAAAGAATAATTAATACTAATTCTTCATCTACTCTTCCAAAAATTAGGAGAGAACACTTCCAAACTATAAGACCAGTTTGGCCAGGCGCGGTGGCTCACACCTGTAATCCCAGCACTTTGGGAGACCGAGGTGGGTGGATCACCTGAGATCAGGAGTTCGAGACCAGCCTGGCCAACATGGCGAAACCCTGTCTCTACTAAAAATACAAAAATTAGCCAGGTGTGGTGGCAGGCACCTGTAATCCCAGCTACTCGGGAGGCTGAGGCAGGGAGAATTGCTTGAACCCAGGAGGCAGAGGTTGCAGTGAGCCGAGACGTGCCATTGCACTCCAGCATGGACAAAAGAGCAAGACTCCATCTCAAAAAACAAAAACAAAAAAACAGTCCGTGCCTGATTCCAAAGCCACGCATACATCACAAGGAAAAAAACCCACAGACCAGTATCCCTTAGGAATATAAGAGCAAAGATCCTCAACAAAATGGATTTGGCCCTCCATATTCACAGGTTCTGAATCTGCAGATTCCATCAACCTCAGATAAAAATATATGGTATTTATGGGATGTGGAACTCACAGAACTTGACTTTTTCTGTCCATGGGTTCCACAGGGCTGACTGTGGGACTTGAGCCCGCAAAGATTTGGTATCCTTGGGAGGTCCTGGAAACAATCCCCTGCAGATACCAAGGGACAAATGTACTAGGAAACCAAATTCATTAGTATGTAAGAAGGATTATTCACCGTTACCAAGTGGAATTTGTCCCCAAAATGTACAGTGAGTTTAATATCTGAAAATCAATTAATGTAATACATCATGTTGACTGAATAAAGGACAAAACCCATGAGATCATCTCAATAGATGCAGAAAAAGCATTTGAGAAGATTTGACAATCCTTATGCATTCAACTGGCTAGAAATAGAAGGGAACTAAAAGGCATCTACAAAAAAAGCCAGAACTTTACACTGAATGGTTAAAAGAAAAAAAAAATCAGTGTTCTGACTAAGATCAGGAAGAAGACAAGGATGTGTGTTCTCACCACTGCTATACAGCATTGTACGGGGGGTTCTAGCCACAGAATTAGAAAAAAGATTAAATAAAGGCATTCACATTGGAAAGGAAGAAGTAAAAGTATCTGTACTTGCAGTAATCTTGTATGTAGGATTCTACGGCTCCACTACAAAACTATTGAACTAATAAATTAGTAAGGCTGTATACCAGATCAGTGTACAAAAATAAATTGTAGTTTATATACTTAATTGATTAACACACTTATAGTCAAATTAAGAAAACAGTTCCATTTAAAGTAACATCAGAATGGATGAAATACTTAAAATAAATCTAATCAAGGAAATATAGTTCTTATACTCCGAAAACTACAAAACATTGTTGAAAGAAATAAAAGAACATTTAAATAAATGAACAGACATCCCCTTTTCATGGATCAGAAGATTTAATATTGTTAATATAGCAGTACTCACCAAAATGATCTACAGATTCAATTCAATGCCTGTCAAAATCCCTAGAACCTTTTTTTTTTCTGCAGAGATGGAAAAACCCATCCTAAAATTCATATGGTAATTCAAGGGACCCAGAATAGCCAAAAGTAAATCTTGAAATAAAAAGAACAAAGTTGAAAGACATACACCTCCCAATTTTAAAGCTTACATCTTAACTACACCAATCAATGTAGTATGTTATTGGCTTAAGGATAGGTGACATACAGATCAATGGAATAGAATCTAAAGTCCAGAAATAAACTCTCATATTTATAGTAAATTGATTTTTTAACAAGGGTGCCAAGACCATTTAATAGGGAAAGAATGATCTTTTAAACAAATGGTGCTGGAAAAAAAAAAATATGAATGAAGTTGGACCCTGCCTTGCACCATACACACACACACACAAAAACTTTAAGTAAATTGATTGATTAATCAAATGTAAAACTAAAAAACTCTTACAATAAAACATAGGTGTAAGTCTTTGTGATTGTGGATTAGGCAATTAAAAGATGGGCAAAAGATCTTTTTTTTTTCTTTTTTTTTTTTAATGGAGTCTCGCTCTGTCACCCAGGCCGGAGTGCAGTGGCGCAGTCTCGGCTTACTGCAACTTCTGCCTCCCAGGTTCAAGCCATTCTCCTGCCTCAGTCTCCCGAGTAGCTGGGACTACAGGTGCCCGCCACCACACCCAGGTAATTTTTTTATTTATAATTTTAGTAGAGATGGGGTTTCACCGTATTAGCCAGGATGGTCTCGATCTCCTGACCTTGGGATATACCCGCCTAGGCCTCCCAAAGTGCTGAGATTACTGGCATGAGCCACCATGCCCGGCCAAAAGATCTTAATAGACATTTCTTCATAGAAGATATGCAGATGACCAATAAATACATGAAAAGATGCTCAACATCATTAATCATTCGGGAAATGTAAATCAAAACCACAGTGAGACACCAGTTATACCCACTGGGATGGTTATAATGAAAAAGACAATAACTAGAGTTGGCAACAATGTGGAGGAATTGCAACCCATACCCTGCTGGTGGGATCACACACCCATTGGAAATCAGTTTGGCAGTTTCTCGAATGGTTAACCATAGAGTTGCTGTATAATCCAGCAGTTTTACTCCTAGGTGTATATTCAAGGGAAATGAAAATATAAGTCTACACAAAAACTTCTACATGAATGTTCATAGCATTATAATGTTCATTATACATAATGGCCAAACAGTATAAACAACCCAAATGCCCATCAATTGATAAATGGATAAATAAAATTTGGTAATATTATTCAACAATAAAAAATATGGTATATGCTACAATGTAGATGAAACTTAAAAAGATTATGCTAAATGAAAGAAGCTAGTCACAAAGGACCACATATTGTATGATTCCATTCATATGAAATGTCCAGAAAAAGCAAACATGTAGAGCCGGAAAGTAGGTTAGTGGTTGCCTAGGCTTCAGGAAAATAGAGAGTAATGGCTAAAGAGTGCAGAATGTCTTTTGGGGATGATGAAAACATTCTAAAATCGACTATGGTAATGGTTGCACAGCTTTCTGAATACACTAAAAACCATTGAATTGTACACTTTAAATGGATGAGTTGTTTAGTGTGTTAATTATATCTTAATAAACCCATTTTTAAAAGAATAGAAAACAGGCTAGGCACAGTGGCTCACACCTGTAATACCAGCACTTTGGGAAGCCACGGCGAGCAGATCACCTGAGGTCAGAAGTTCAAGACCAGCCTGGCCAACATGGTGAAACCCCATCTCTACTAAGAATACAAAAATTAGCCAGGCATGGTGGTGGGCACCTGCCCAGCTACTCGGGAGGCTGAGTCAGGAGAATCGCTTAAACCTAGAATACAGAGGTTGCAGTGAACCGAGATTGTGCCACTGGACTCCAGCCTTGGTGACAGGGTGAGTCTCTGTCTCAAAAAAAATAAATAAAAATTTAAAAATTAAATAAATAATAGAAAAGAAGCATCTCTGCCTGGGTCTTAAAGGACAGAGGCATCTTCTGCATCCCCACTCCTACTCCTACCTCTACTCCCTGCCACTGCACCTGTATCAGTTTTAGTTTTGCTGAGGTTTCAGGAGTGGCAGGGGAGAGTAGGTACAGGAGTGTTTACTAGAGAGTCTAGTGAGAATCTCATTCAGTCTGATGGACAGATCTGGGAAGAACACTATAAGCAGTCTTGCCATGCTGACATGGCAAATTAAAGTTGCTGTTACATTCTTTTATTAGGATGATTAATTCAAATCTAAACTTCTCTGATTCTGCATGGCCCATAATGATAAGGAACCGAGTACAAGCAATGGTTCAGAAGGAGCAATCAAAATCACAAAATTGTATCTACAAAAAGACTTACCCACCCCAAGGGGGAAAAATGTGTGGACCCATGAGAATTAATTAACAAGAGCAGAATGCAGCAACTAAAGGCAGTTGGTACCATTTCTGTAACTTTTGCAGAAAGCCAATTAATGGGTCATTTTTATTTCTTAAATGCCCAATTTTAGAGTGCTTAATTTGTTTGAACCATAGGAATGGCCTTGAGAAAATTGAAATGGGCTATTAGTAAGTTATAGAAGTTATACCAAAAGCCATTTTTCAAGATTTTCTCTCCCAACTAAATTTGACAGAACTGTGTTTTCACTTATAACTGGCTATCCATTGTAAACCACATTAACATACTATGGAAAACTTACTTTCTCTCTTTTTCATCAGCCAGCTGTGTTAAGATGCCTTTCAGTTCAGAATGAAATATTCTATAGACCGTCTCCCATTGATACCATTATCAGCAGTACTAGTAGTAGCCTAGTTTTTAAATGATTTGTTAGTGTGTAAAAACTACATGAAGTCAAAAACCAAAACTTCTAGAAAATTTTTAAATATTTTCTCTAATAACATTTTGGTCTTCGTTTAGAGTATTATTGATATTTCTGACATTGAGAATATGTATATCATAATTTAAATACTTCCTAGGAACCAAATTTTGTGATTGATATGCTTAATCCAGTTTATTAAGCTTTGCAAAAATACACTGTTGAATTTTGAGCATAAATTTGTCTTCTTTTTTAAATTGAACAAATCTCTGGATTAGAGATTCATTTCATTTCATTCACTGAATATTTGCATACCACTCACTGCCTTATATATATCTCAGACAGCAATCTTAACATAGATCACCTTTCACTGATGGAATCGTTGGGAACTTTCCCACATGAGGGCAGTCGCCCCCTCCCTTTCTGGTTATCTCTGCCACTATATTTCAAAGAGTCCTGCTTTCCAGCCTGCTTTTGATACAGATAATGTCCCTGTACTAGTCATAGAGATGAGTCAAGAAATCACTAACATCGATTTTAATCTGACACATTAGTTATTGATATGCTGCAGTAGTCATTTGCAGTGGTAGTTACACCAGTTTGAACCTAGCCTGCAGGACTTGGAGTCCAAATCCCAATATGTGAATTATATAGCACCTTTAAGACAGTTCTACCTTGTGACCTTCTGCTCCATCCCCCAACCAGGTAAGCCTGGGTTGTCTAGATTCTAGGCAGTGGCCACAAATTGTTATCTCCCCGTGTTCAAAAGATTGTAACCATAAGACATATATACATTTGGAATTTGTGAGGATAAATTTCTGAGAATTTGAATTTAAGGGCTTAAAGAAATTCTCATGAGGGAGGGCTATGCACTTTTTTTTTTTTTTTTTTTTTGAGATGGAGTCTTGCTCTGTCACTCATGCTGGAGTGCAGTGGTGCCATCTCAGCTCACTGCAACCTCTGCTTCCCAGATTCAAGTGATTCTCTTGCCTCAGCCTCCCGAGTAGCTGGGATCACAGGCACCTGCCACCACGCCTAGCTAATTTTTGTATTTTTAGTAGAGACAAGGTTTCACCATGTTGGCCTGACTGGCTTTGAACTCCTGACCTCAGGTGATCTGCCTGCCTCAGCCTCCCAAAGAGCTGGGATTACAGGCATGAGCCACTGTGCCTGGCCACTATGCACTTTTGTCTTTGCCTTTCTAGCTCATCATTGAGGAAATCAGTAGTTATTTCCTTAGCATTCAATGATTACTCCTGCTAGAAGTGGTTATTTATTTTGACATAAGACATGCATAATTTTCCCCATCTTAAAAAAAGAACTGACTTTAATCCCACATTTTCTTCCAGCTAACACACCATTCTCTAACGTCCATCCCGTTTTTCTGTTTTGCTTTGCAAAATTACTTCTCAGAAGAGCTTTTCTTTTTTCCCCCTGCTGCCTGCCTCACTTTCCTGCCTCCCATTCCTTCCCCTTTCCAGTTTAGCTGTTCATCTTTACCACCCATTGAAAGTGCTCCTGTCAGGGTCACCAGCTGTCTCCATACTGCCAATTCCAATGTGCATTTTCTGGCCTCATTTCAGGTGCATTCTCAACACAGCAGATGTTACCTCTTTCTTGGCACACTGTCTTCTCTCAGCTGTCATGGCACTCGGTCTCCTCACATCTTCCTCCCTTGGCCATTCTTTCTCAGTTTCCCATGCTGCTTTCCCTCTTATTTGGGACTCCTTATAGCTTCCTCTAGACCCTTTTTCTTTCCCCTCCTTCTTCTCTCTCCCTGAAAGGTTTTATTTAATCTCACAGTTTTCAAAATCATGAATATGTTAAATGCTCCCAAGTTTTATTTCACCAAGATAGACTTCTCTCAACTCCAGATTCCTATCTGTATCCAACAGCCTACTTTATATCTCTATTTGGGAATCTCAGCTATCTCAAGGATTTAGATATATTCTATATTTTGGGTTGGCTCATGTTCTAAACTGGAATTTATTTATAATTATGTTGAAAACATATAATAGATAGAACTCCAGGACTGGAACATTCTTTTTTCTGTTCTTGCTCTTTACCAACGTGAGTTCTTCAATTCCCAGTTCATCTCCAAAATGCATATCTCCAGCCCAAACATCTCCTAATCTTCAGACTCACTTATCAAGCTGCCTAATTTTTTTTGTAGAAACAGGGTCTCCCTGTGTTGCCCAGGCTGGTCTTGACCTCCTGAGCTCAAGCTATCCTCCCACCTCAGCCTCCCAAAGTGCTGGGATTATAGGCATGAGCCACCACACCCCACCCCAGCTGCCTAATTGATATCACCACTTTCATCTCACAGATATCTCAAACTTTGTATGTCCTTTAAATTCTTTGAATAGCTGGATCCTGTTCATTCTTTAGGTCTCATACATCCCAGAGAAGGCTTCCCTGTCCACACTGTCTAATGTAGGTCTCTCTTGTCCTTCTGTATCTCGGATTTTTTTCAAAGCACACGTCATAATTTGTAATTATTCGTAGTTTATTTGCCAGTATACTTTTTGCCTCTCCCACTAGACTGTAAGCTTCATGGGGCCTAAGACTCTGTTTTATTCACCACTGCATCCTCAGATTTTGCACAGTGACTGGCACATAGTTAAGTATTCAATAAATACTTAGTCAGTTCATCATCCCCCAAAAGAACGTTCCAGGAAGTCCTTTATTTACTGTAGTCAAATGAATCCAAGTGCAACACTGCACTGAATTCTAGCTATTTATGTACCAGATACTGGAAACACCCTCTATACTTGTTTTGTTTTTATCTTTGGAGGATTCTTAAAATCATATTGAAGTCTTCTGCTATTGTAAATTTTATGGTTAAAGAAAATAATTTTCTTCTTTGGTAATGTAATCAATGCTAATTAAATTTCTTTATTTCCAGGATGGAAGGTTAACATTTCATCCAGGAAGTCAGGTAGTGAAACTTCCTTTTATCAACTTTATGAAGACACGTGGGACTTCCTTTCTGAATGCCTACACAAACTCTCCAATTTGTTGCCCATCACGCGCAGGTATGAACATCCTTAATATGAATGGGAGAAAGTGGCTACACACTGAAAATATATTCACAGTTTAAAAGATTATACCTAAAAGTAGAATAGTTAGTTGTATTTGGCCTCAATAAAATTGTTTTAATATAAAAGATGTGCATTTTAAGGTATATACTGGCTATTGGGGTTGTTCAAATTGTATTTTTCAAGAGTAGGAATTTTTATCATTTAGAAAGGTGTCTAGTTCATGTGTTACCATTTTATTTCCTTGTGACTGGGGACTAAGAGTCTTTTGACCATCCAAGAAAATGAGGGAATACTCATATTTCCTAGAAGAGTTCTGTTTCCAGGGAAATTTTTCAGTAACGGTATAGGTAATTGGGAGGACTTCTATGAACATTAGAGTATACCATAAAGTAGTTACAACTTATATTCAGATTTACCTGAATTTTTTCTTATTATTTCAGATTACATACTTTACCTCTTTCTTTCCATCTCAATTCACTTTTATCCCAAGTCAAATTGTTCACTTTTATTATAATAATTTAACAAATAGGCATAGTTTTATTGGCAGAATGTCAGTGACATTAAGCCATGAATAATTAACAAATAGGAAAAAACTGCCATTTTTATAAATTCTATCTATTGTCTGATGGTTGTTTTCCTTTTCCCCTGTCTTCTGGTTTATGTTTGTTGCCTTGGAACCCATAAATGGCACTCAGTGATTTGGTTTGTCTGTAAATGAGATGATTTTCTCTGTGATTTGAGTTATAACTTCTTTCACCTATATTTTCAACACTAACAACTATATTATTACCAGTGATAAAAAGAAACTAAACTATATTGTAAATGATATTTCAATAATGAAGGACCAGGCATATTAAAAAACAGTTTTGTTAACTGTAAAGTAGAATGAGCAGTGGGCTAGGGTGAGACAATGACCTGGATGCTAATCCTCAAGCAAGTCACTCAGTCTTCTTATCTGCAAATTGCTGTGTATACTGTGTACCTCACAGGGTTGTTCTGAGCATCACATTAAATAACGAATGAGAAAGTGGCCAATGAACCCTAGATTTCTCAAAATGTTAGATGTTGTTTTTCCTGGAAGAAGTAAATTTTGAAGAGTAAGCAAGGTCAAATAATTTGTCAAAGACCACTCAGTAACTGGTGTTATTGGGATTCAAACCCAGGTAATCCCCCATCCCACCTCTCAGAAAACATCTTGCTAGATGAAAACAGAAAGCTTATTCTAACTTTCTATTTATGTACACAGAAATGGGAAAAGGAAAAAAAGTGTTTATTGAATAAACAATCATAGTTGTAGAAAGTGAGAGATAAGGCATAACACACTACGTTTTTTGTGGAAAGCCAGCAAAAGGACAGGGAATAAGGGAAGATCCTTAAGGATGTTGGGGAAATGAGATCTGTACTTCAATTGTCTGATTTAGAAAATTAACCAATAAATACTTAGGGATTGTTTTTATGATTGAAAGAGGCCTCTAGTCACACATGCTTTGTATTTAATTCCAGCTGTATTTACCTTAAGTAACTTAAGCACTAAGCGTTAGTCAACTCATCTGTAAAATGGAAATAGTAACTCCCCACAGAGTATCACTCTGATAAAATGAGGTAACAATCAGAAATGTTTGGTAAAGCACCTAATCTGGGTACGTCTTATTGCAGAGCATAAGCTCTTCACTAGTGGACTGCTCTCTCAGAGTAATTGTCCTAATAGTTAAATTGTTAAGCTTTACCTTAATCCCAATTCCTTTTTTTTTTTCTCAGCAATGTGGAGTGGCCTCTTCACTCACTTAACAGAATCTTGGAATAATTTTAAGGGTCTAGATCCAAATTATACAACATGGATGGATGTCATGGAGAGGCATGGCTACCGAACACAGAAATTTGGGAAACTGGACTATACTTCAGGACATCACTCCATTAGGTAAAAATAAAACAAAAATAATCATCATGGACTGCCCTCTGCCATAGCGTGTACCTGTACTCTTTTTGACTTTAATTTTTTTATTTTTCCACAAAGGTGAAAGTAAATCTCTTAATCCCTTCATTGTGTTAATTAGGCTGAAATTTTAGCTTTCTTTCATCTTCCTAAAACATTAAAATGGCTAATATACTAGTCATTTTGTTTTTCTTAAGCATTAAAAGTCTATAAATAGTGTTTGTAAACTCGTTTAGCCCATGCTTTATTTTCATTGAATTTCCTTTAATGGCTACTGTATTATTAATTTTAAAATCTGTTTTTAAAACCATAGCCTTCTTGCTGCTTTCGTTGGTCAGTTCTCTCTAACTTGAGTCTATTGTAACTTCTTTTTTTCTTTCATTTTACTAAGTCCTCAAAAACCAGGCAGCCAAGCATAGTGGTTAAGAGTAGAGGTCAAGAATCAGATTGCCTGCTTTTGAATTATAGTTTCTGTTTACTACTAGTATTGTAGTAGTCTGATCTTGGACACATTGTCTAAATGTTGACACTGTACTTTAATTTCTTTGCTGTGAGGATTAAATGTATCAATAAGTTCAGAAAAGAGCTAACATAGGAGGCCTGAGACTGCTCTCCTTAGAAAGGCCTGCTTGGAAGGTTGGCCCCTGTCTGGCATCTAGGAACTTGGATTTCTGGAGTATTCCCACTATTCCTTAACTGATAAGAGTGGCCTATTGTGTGCCTGGAGCATTTGTGCATTGTGGTTTATGCCGAATACCAGCTTTCCTTCCAGGAGTCTGGAATTTTGGTACGTGCGAAGTAGAGGGTGCTTATATAATCAGCACCCCCGCCTAAAAAACTTGGGTACTGATTCTCTAATGAGCAGAAACAACACTTCACATGTGTCGTCGCAATTTGATGGTGGAAGAATTATGTCCTCTGCGACTCCAACCGGACACTTGTGCCTAGTTTCTTCTGGACTTTGCCCTAAGCACCTTTTCCCTTTGCTGATTTTGCTGTGTATCCTTTTATGTAATAAATTATAGCCATGAGTGCAGCTGTATTCTGGGTCCTGCAATTCCTCGAACTGAACTTCGGTGTGATCTTGGGATCCCGCAACACTTGTGAACCCCAACACAAATACATATTAGGGATTAGAGTGCCTCTTTCTTACTTAGGCAAGTGCTAATTGAGGGTTATTTGTAATGGTTGTTGTGATGGTGATGATGATACTAATGATGATGATAAGTAATAATAAGAAAAAATTAAGTTAACAAAAATAGTGATGAATGTAGTGAGTTGAATAATGTTCCCCCAAATTTCGTGACCACCTAGAAAGAACTTCAGAATGTGATCTTATTGGAAAATAGACCTTATTTGCAGATGTAATTAGTAAGGATCTCCAGATGAAATCATGACTGCTGTCTTTATTAGAAGAGGAACAAGGACATAGGCACACAGAGAAGAAAACAATGTTAAGACAGAGGCAGAGATAGTAGTGAGGCAGCTACAAGCCAAAGAATGAAAGATTGCCAGGAGTCACCATAAGTTAGGAAGAGGCAAGGAAAAATTCTGCCAGAGTCTTCAGAGGGAATGTGTCTCTGCTGACACCTTGATTTTAGACTTATAGCTTCCAGAACTGTGGGAGAACAGGTTCCTGTTGTTTTAAGCCACACAGTTTGCAATAATTTATTCTGACAGTTCTAGGAGATGAATACAGTGAGTTTTGGGTAAACAGATACTAAAATAATCTAAAATAATCTGAACATTAAAATGGCTCTCCTAGTTACTGTTTAATTTCTTCCCTTTTCTGTCCTCCAAATCTAAAAGATGGCAGTACAGGAAATGCAGAAGCAATCCTGACATTCCTGTTCTTTACTCTGTCTTCTAATGCATTGCCAAATGTAGTCAGTTCTACTTCTGAATTATTTCTCCAACTTACTCACTTCTCACTCTCTCCACCAAGCTACTGTCATCTCTTGCCTAAACTATTAAAATGGGCTTCTACCTGGACTCTTCTTACTCTATCTGACCCATTTTCTATAGGCAACCAGAATGATCTTTCTTAGATGTATGTCTGATTACATGACACACTTGCTTAAAATCTTTCAATGGTTTTTCTCTTCAGGTTAGTTAAAATCCCAAATCCACAACATGATTTATGAGACCCTACATGATCTAGCCCCTGTCTACCTCCAGTCTCATTTCATACCACCCTCTCCATCCCTCAGTATGCACCTGGTCTTTTAAAACTTTCCTTAATATGCTTTTTACTACTTCTGGACTATTGCATGAGCTAGTTTCTCTGTGCAAAATCCTGTTCCCCTACTCTTCTCTGCTAATATCAGAAAGAAAGGGAGGGAGAAGAAGTACATGTAGGAGGAGGAGCACAGGCTTTGTGTCTATCAGAGCAGTCAGATGCCCAGCTTCCCTGCTCACTATCCTTGTAACCTTGGGCAAGTTACTTGATATTGAGTGTCAGTGTTCTGTAAGAATTCTTGGGCAAGTTACCTGGCATTAAGTGTCAGTGTTCTGTAAGTTATCTGTAAGAATTATGATGCCTACCTCATTGGATGACTGTGTTTTATATGAGTTAAAAGATACTATACAAGGATTAAGTGGAATAATATAAAATATTTAACAGTGCCTGGCACAGAGTAAGCATTTACTCAATGGAAAGATTATTATTATGAAAATGGCTTAACCAGAATTGCAGTCCAACATTTATATAACCATCTTTTTTTTTTTTTGAGACACAGTCTCGCTCTGTCACCCAGGCTGGAGTGCAATAGCGTGATCTTGGCTCGCCGCAACCTCCGCCTCCCGGGTTCCAGCGATTCTCCTGCCTCAGCCTCCTGAGTAGCTGGGATCATAGGCATGCGCCACTACGCCCAACTAATTTTTTGTATTTTCAGTAGAGATGGGGTTTCACCATGTTGGTCAGGCTGTTCTGGAACTCCTGACCTCATGATCTGCCCGCCTAGGCCTCCCAAAGTGCTGGGATTACAGGCGTGAGCCACTGCACCCGGCCATAACCATCATTTTTCTAAAGTGCTTTGCATTGCTAGTTACTTTATGGAGTTTCACAAATTTCTCTTTAAAATCTTTCTCCTTTTTAGAATGTAAGCTTAATCTAAAGTAAGATACAACTGTTTATAATAAAAGAAATCTAAGATTGAATGCCATATATTCCCTGTAACTTTTATTCTTCTATGTGACATGGTTAAAATATGACCTGACTTATATTCCGCAGCAGGATAATTATCCATGCAGAGCAAAGACCTTATCTCTTCTTCTCTGCTTTATTCCCATTTGCCAGCATAGTGCCAGTACATTGTAGGTTCACAATTAAATTTCTGATGAATGAAAAAGTTATTTTGAAGTACCTACAGTTTATTATTTGATAAACATTGATATTCTGTGTAACACAGGATCATATCACTTGTTCATTATTAGTATTTTGTATATATCTACAACTAATAGAGGATATCCTGTTTTTAACTTTTTAAAATTCTTTAAATATTAATATTTAGGAGTTCTTTCTTTGTCATGTGGAATTCTAAAATTAGTAGAGAAAAAAAACACTTAGATGTTGATGTTTGGGATGTCAAAGATGGTTTTCAGTGCAATACTTGCTTAAAGCATATTTTCATTTACTCACACTCTCACCAGAGCTTAGGAAATTGAAATAAGCCACGAGGAGTATTTTTATGAGCGCTGTATGTACCCACACAGACATTTGGCTGACAAATAGGTCAAGGTTGCTGTTAATAGTATGTCTGAAGGTTATATGAATTATATAGCACATTATTTTTCAGTGTAAACTTAAAAATGGGTCTCAGAACAAAACATGGTCTCTCAATATGAAATTTCATAAATAGGGGCATTCAGTCTTGTTGATAGATTGACTTTCAAAATCAAAATGCAAGTTATTATAATTCTTTATTACGGAAATTGGCCATTTTTGAACCTGCTTATATTTTCAGCCAGAATTACAGGTTTCTTTATTACTATAATACTTCCATCTGTCTTTTTTAGGCATCAGCGATGCTTCCTTCTTGTACCAGTTTAGGAACACTAATTTAATTAAGTGTCCCTTATTATATATGACACACCACACCATACTAGGATCTCTATGGGCTGCACAGTTGTTTCATCTGGACAGTTGTTAAAGAGATACTGGTAGTATTACTCATAAAAATGCCATTTACTGATGATAAGACCTTGAGCAAGTAATTTATCTGCTTAGAATCCCAGTTTAGTCAGATGAGCTTTCACTAGATGGCTTTAAAAGTTCTTCTACTCTGAAATTCTATAACTCCAATGGAGTACAGTTAAGTGGTTTATAAATTTCTGATACTCATCTGCCCCTTCACATTATATGTATTGTGTTATAACAGGTTTAAGTTCAAATTTGCTGTCTTCCTATCAATTGAAAGAAAACATTTGGGCCGGGCGCGGTGGCTCACGCCTGTAATCCCAGCACTTTGGGAGGCCGAGGCGGGCAGAACACGAGTTCAGGAGATCGAGACCATCTTGGCTAACACGGTGAAACCCCGTCTCTACTAAAAATGAAAAAAATTAGCCGGGCGTGGTGGCGGGCCCCTGTAGTCCCAGCTCCTCGGGAGGCTGAGGCAGGAGAATGGCGTGAACCCGGGAGGCGGAGCTTGCAGCGAGCCGAGATTGCACCACTGCAGTCCGGCCTGGGTGAAAGAGCGAGACTCCGTCTCAAAAAAAGGAAACATTTGTATTTGCCTTCAGGTAAAATTGTGTTGCCTATCTATTCCTAAAGTAGTGGTTTTCCACTGAGGGCAGTCACCCTTCCCCCCCATACACCACCCCCACCTCTACCCCTTAGCTGCCAAGAAGACATTTGACAATGTCTGGAGACATTTTTGGTTGATAACACCGGGGTTATTTTGCTGGCATCTGGTGGGTAGAGGCCAGGGTTGCTGCTAAACAGTCTATAATGCAGAAAACAGCCCCTTCCCTAGCAAAGAATCATCAAGTCCAAAATGTCTTTAGTATAGAGATTGAGAAAACATGTCTAAAACTAGATATTTTATGCTCATCAGCCTGGTCTTAGGAATGTCACACTTAAAATAATTGCCTACATTTTAAATATTGTTTATTCTTTCATATTCTAAGGGATCAAATCCACTTAACACTATTACATCAATTTTTTTTAGAATTAACAAAAAATGTATAGAATGGTGTATAGAAAGTGTATAGAATTAGGAGGTAATTGATTTTATACAGAAAATTTTAAAAACTAAATTTCTAACATCAGTATAATAAAAAATTTAATATTAAGTAGAATTCCTTAAAGTACTAAGACTAGAAGATGACCCTTATTTCAGTTACAAAAGTAAAATCAGCTATTTGTAGTATCCACTAAGCTAATATTTTTGAGCCAGCTACAATGTGCCAGACATTATTTTTAGATGATGCAAATACAATAGCAATCACAACACAAACTTCTTCAGTGTCATGGAACTTACATTCTAATGATATCAGAAGAGAAATTAAACACGCTGCTGTGTTGTTTTTCCTAGCTTCTGTCTTGTTGAAAATCTAAAATCAAATTCCCTATCATTTCATCTTACCATTGTAATTATGTATGTTGTCTGCTCATGTAGATTAATATTTTTCTAAGCCAAGTCAAAATAAGCAGTATTTTTAATTGTTGTATGTACATAGTAAGTATATAGACTTAGGGAGTACAGGAGATATTTTGATACAGGCATATAATGTGTGATGAAAACATCAAGGTTAGTGGAGTATCCGTCCCCTTGAAGCATTTGTCCTTTGTGTTACAAACAATCCAATTATATTCTTAGTCATTTTAAAATGTACAATTAAATTATTGACTATAGTCACCCTGTTTTATTGTCAAATATTAGATCTTATCCTTTCCATTTTTTTTTGTACCCATTAATCATTCCCACTGCCCCCACCCCAACTATTCTGCCCAGCCTTTGGTAAACCATCATTCTGCTTCGATTGTTTAATTTTCAGCTCCCACAAATAAGTGAGAACATGTGAAGTTTGCCTTTCTGTGCCTGGCTTATTTCACTTAACATAATGACCTCCAGTTCCATCCATGTTGTTGCAAATTACTGGATCTCATTCTTTTTTATAGCTGAATAGTACTCCATTGTGTATATGTACCACATTTTCTTTATCCATTTGTCTGTTGATGGACACTTTGGTTGCTTCCAAATCCTGGCTTATTGTAACTAGTACTGTAAGCAACATGGAAGTGCAGATATCTCTTTGATATACAGATTTTCTTTCTTTTGGGTGTATACCTAGAGAGATTGCTGGATCATATGGCAACTCTATTTTTAGTATTTTGAGGAACCTCCAAATGGTTCCTCATGGTGTTTGTACTAATTTACATTCCCACCAACAGTGTATGAGGGTTCCCTTTGCTCCATATCCTCGCCAGCATTTGTTATTGCCTGACTTTTGGATAAAAGCCACTTTAGCTGAGACGATATCTCATTATAGTTTTGATTTGCATTTCTCTAATGATCAATGTTGCTGAGCATCTTTTCATATATCTATTCACCATTTGTATGTCTTAATGTCTGTTCAGATCTTTTGCCCATTATTTAATCCGATTATTAGATTTTTTTCCTGTTAAGTTGTTTGAGCTCCTTATATATTCTGGTTATAAATATCTTGTCAGATGGATAGTTTTCAAATGTTTTCTCCCATCTGTGGGTTGTCTCTTCACTTTTTTTTATTGTTCCCCTTGTTGGGCAGAAGCTTTTTAACTTGATGTGATCCCATTTGTCTATTTTTATTTTAGTTGTCCGTGTTTGTGGGGTATTACTCAAGAAATATTTGTCCAGTCCAGTGTCCTAGAGAGTTTCCCCAATGCTTTCTTTCAGTAATTTCATAGTTTGAGGTCTCAGATTTAAGTCTTTAATCCATTTTGATTTGATTTGTAATGTGGTAAGAGATAGAGATCTAGTTTCATTTTTCTGCGTATGGATATCCAGTTTTCCCAGCACCATTTATTGAAGAGACTGTTCCTTCCCCAATGTATGTTCTTGGCACCTTTGTCAAAAATGAGTTCACTGTAGGTGTATGGAGTTGTTTCTGGGTTCTCTGATCTGTTCCATTGGTCTTACGTGTCTGTTTTTATGCCAGTACCATGCTATTTTGGTTACTAAAGCTCTGTAGTATAATTTGAAGGCAGATAATATGATTCCTCCAATTTTGTTCTTTTTGCTCAGGATAGCTTGGACTATGCTGGGTTGTTTTTGTTGTTTTTTGTTTGTTTATTTTTTCTTTTTTGTGGTTCCATATACATTTTAGGATTGTTTATTTCTACGAAGAATGTTATTGGTATTTTGATATGGATTGCATTGAATCTGTAAATTGCTTTCAGTAGTATGGACATTTTAACAATATTGATTCTTCCAATCCATGAACATGGAATATCTTCTCAGTTTTTTGTGTCTTCTCAATTGCTTTCATCAATGTTTTATAGTGCTCATTGTAGAGATCTTTTACTTCTTTAATTAATTCCTAAGTATTTTTTTGTAGCTGTTACTTTCTTCATTTCTGAAGGATTACTTCATGGGATGGGATTACTTTCTTCATTTCTTTTTCAGATTGTTTGCTGTTGGCATATAGAAATGCTACTGATCTTTGTTTGTTGATTTTGTGTCCTGCAACTTTACTGAACTTATCATTTCTAATAGTTTTTTGGTGGAGTCTTTATGTTTTTCCAAATGAAAGTTTACATCATCTGCAAACAAGAATAATTTGACTCCTTCCTTTTCAATTCAGATGCCCTTTATTTCTTTCTCTTATCTTATTAGCTAGGACTTCCAGTACTATGTTCAATAACAGTGGTGACAGTGGGCATTCTTGTTGTGTTCCAGATCTTAGAGGAAGGACTTTCAGTTTTTCCTCATTCAGCATGATACTAGCTGTGGGTCTGTTGTATGTGTCTTTATGTTGAGGTATGTTCCTTCTATACCCAGTATTTTTTGTGGTGGGGGTGGGTAATCATAAAGGGATGTTGAATTTTATTAAAAGCTTTTTCAGCATCAGTTGAAATGATCATATGGTTTTCGTCCTTCATTCTGTTGATATGATGTCTCACGTAAGTGTATACTTTTTTTTTTTTTTTTTTTGAGATGGATTCTTGCTCTGTCACTAGGCTGGAGTGCAGTGGCACGATCTCAGCTCACTGCAACATCCACCTCCCAGGTTCAAACGATTCTCCTACCTTAGCCTCCTGAGTAGCTGGAACTACAGGCGCACGCCACTACACCCGGCTAATTTTTTGTATTTTAGTAGAGATGGGGTTTCACAATGTTGGCCAGGATGGTCTCGATCTCCTGACCTCGTGATCTGCCCGCCTCGGCCTCCCAAATTGCTGGGATTACAGGCGTGAGCCATTGTGCCCAGCCAAGTCTATACTTTTCATGTCTTCTATTCTGAGACTTAAAAATTGACTGAGATTTGCACTTAGTACTCTCAATATGGTGATCATTTTCACTAAGTTTTTTGGATTGGAACCGGGCGCAGTAGCTCATGCCTGTAACCCCAGCACTTTGGGAGGCCAAGGCGGGCGGATCACTTGGGCTCAGGAGCTCGAGACCAGCCTGGCCAACATGGTGAAACCCTGTCTCTACTAGAAATACAAAAAGCTACCCAGACTCTGGGTCTTCTCAGCTATATCACTTCTAATCCCAACTTTGACCTGCCAGACTCTTTTTGGCTCAAGTTCCATCTCCCTTGTGACTCTTTCTCTACCTCATAGCTGCATCTTAAACACCTCCAGTTACTGGATTATTTTCTTTCTAAATTTAAATTCTGTAAATAGGGATGATAGGCCTAACTTATATTTCATGCAAGACTCCATCATAAGTTAAGTGCTGGCCACGTTAAGTGCTAGTGCTTACGTTAGGTGCCCATACCTGGCCAGTCGACAGGCTAGAAAGGGAGTTAAATCCTACATAATGTGGCCAACTAGGTCACTCCTTCAGCAAGAGCTGTGGATATGGTGATGTGTCTGCTGCAATGACTGCTTAGTAAATTCTATTAACAACAGATAATCTGGCAATAACCCACCCGCTTTGTTTTTTCAGATTTGATGGCATTTTGTCTGGGTTACATTTTCTGTATAATATTGAAAAACAAAGGTTTACAAAAATTGTAAATGTTATAGTCAAATTGATATGTTAATTACTTTAAAAGCATTAGAAAAATAATCTCCTTTTGGATATAAAATGGTGAATGTGATCTAAACCATTTTTAGATTCATAGCTGAAGTATTTTATTACAGTTTTTTCCATAAAGTAGCCTTTGGCATTTATTTTTAAAAGTACAATAGTAGGAGAGTTTTATGTCTGAGTGATTATGAGGTGGAAATACCAATTTGTTAGCTTAGCAAGTCTCATTAAGCACCTGCCTGGATCAATGTCTTGCATGTAGCACATATTCATTATTTCTTTAATTGAGTCAAAAAGGCTGCCTTTGTTTAAGCTCAGACTACATTAAACATGTATACTCTGTCAAGGGCTACAGTCATCTAGGAATTCAAAGTTGTAAATATTAGTGCTTCCACAATGATGAATTCACAAGCAGACCAGAAAATGGCTAGGTGAGATTTCACAAGATAAAATCCCTGAATACTCACCTCCACACACACACATGCAAACAAAACTTTTCTTTGAAATATATTTACTATCATTATTATCATATAACCAATATAATTTGTGATATAATTAATATTACTGTTTAATAGAGAAAAATCTGTGATTTTAATCATATTTGCAAAGAAATCCATGAATAAGAAAAGATTAAGGGGCATTAGCTATTATAATTTTACCAAAAAATGAAACAGTTGGAATTAATAAAAGTAATAAATGTAAAAGCATGCATATTTTGAGCGTTTAAATAACGTATATTTTAAAATGATGTTCCAACCTGAATTTGCCAGGGTAGATGTTATTCAGTCAACTAAAACAGACTGTTTTTGGGAGTGATCATATGTAAAGAAGATGGATGACAACCTTGTAAATCCTTTTAAAAATTGTATGTGTGTTTCTCTCAAATTTGAGAGAAGAATTTTTTTTAAGAGATGAGGTCTCATTTTGTCACCTAGGCTGGAGTAAAGTGGCAGGATCATAGCTCACTGAAGCCTTAAACTCCTGACCATAAGTGATCCTCCCTGGTCAGCCTCCCAAGTAGCTAGGACCACAGGCACATACCACCATGCCCAGCGAAGAATTTTTTTTTTTTTTTTTTTGGAGAGACAAGGTCTCACTATGTTGCCCTGACTGGTCTCAAACTCCTGGGCTCAAACAATCCTCCTACCTCAGCCTCCCAAAGCCCTGGGATTACAGATGTGAGCCCCCACACCAAGTCCAGAAAAGAGCATTTAATGGGAATGAATATAGATTCCTTTTTTTCTTACAGAATTTATTAGGTCAATACAGAAATTTGCAAGGGCATTTTTCAGAATTATCGTTTTTCCAATATTTTGATTGTGAGACTTACCAGAAACACATTAGCTGCTATAATCCCATCAATAACAATGAGAAAAAGAGAGAGATCACAGAATTCCAAGTCTGAGATAGTTAATCATCTTCAGTAGACTCTTAGGAAGCTGAAGGTTTATGTTTAGGCTCCTACTTCATGTGGAAAGAAAACTGTGATAGTCTCATCATCAATTTAAGGTATATTTTTTCAGATATAATTGTTACTATGTAAACTAATCCTGTGCTACTTGTAAACTGATTGTATCCAATATTTTAGCAGTAGAATTTGGCACACTGCCACAGAAAACCCACACAGTAATGGCAAATATACAAATTTATGTAATAATTAGTTGGTAATGTGTTAAGTAGTTTTGTTTTTCATTTGTATTAGTGAGAAGTTTTTTGTTGTTAAAAATAACTAATTTAACTGCTGATTGTTGGTTAGTGTATTTGGCTATCACCTGTTTTCTGGAATTGAACCAAGATAGAATAATTCTCCTATTTATAGGCTACTGTTGAAGCCCCATTTTGATTATCCTCCATTTTGATTGAATTTTGATTAAAATTTGAGGATTTCTGCAGAAAAAAATTCTTAAACTGTGCATCTCAAACCTTAATATACACACAAATGACTTGGGCAACTTCTTAGATGCCCTTTGTGATTCAGTGAGTCTAGGATGGTGTATTAGTCTGTTCTCATGCTGCCATTAAAGACATACCCAAGACTGGGTAATTTAGAAAGAAAAAGAGGTTTAATGGACTCACAGTTCCACGTGGCTTGGGAGGCCTCACAGTCATGGTGGAAGGTGAAAGGCACATCTTACATGGCAGCAGGCAAAAGAGAATGAAAAATCAAGTGAAAGGGGAAAGCTTTTAAAAACCATCAGATCTCGGGAGACTTCTTCACTACCACGAGAACAGTATGGGGGAAACCATCCCCATGATTCAATTACGGTGAGTCCCACCAGGTCCCTCCCACAACATATGGGAATTATGGGATCTCCCAGAAGCTGCTGATGTTGCTGGTCCATGGACCACACTTGGAGTAGCAAGGATATAAAGAACTGGACCTCTGGTGGAAGTAGGACAAGATTCACAAATTGTGAATATCTTTATCAGAAATGTGTGGTGATTATTTGTATCCCTTTGAGAAGAAAAGCCCCTCTTATATTTCTATAAAGAGTTGAAGTAGACATTGGGCCACTTAAGAGGGGCATGATATAATGAAACACTGAAGCCTCTCTAAGTTTGTAGAGGACAATCTTCTTCAAGATAGGTATGCTCCATATCTGAGCTCCTACCTGAGGATAGATTAGAGTGGTGTCTTCCATTGCACACTGTGTGTAATGAGAGAATGAGAATGAAAAAGGTAATAACGTCTTACTGTTATTACGACAATAGTTTTGACCTCATGGGCTCACTGAGAGTGTTTGGGAATCCTTAGGGATCCCTGTACTACACTTTGAGAGATGCTGGCGTAGAGGAAACTATACATTGTATAGCTGTGCCTATTGCAAGCAGCAGGGTAAATTTATATTGAGAACAGCCATTGAATCATAAAATATCTGAGCCACAGGTAGTTTTGGATCCTCCTCATTGATGCAAGTCCTTTTTAATTGTCCTGATTGAAACCATACTCTTGGTATTCTGGACAAAATACATAGAAATGGAATGGTAAAAAATTGGTTCAAAATACCCCCAGTGGTTAAGTAATTAGAAAGCTTTTATTTGGAAAAAGTTATAGCAATTACTGGTGGCGGGGAAGAACACTTAGAACGATGAGACAAAGAAGTAGCTCTGAGCATATGAGCGAAAGATATGATTTCCAGGTGCAATAGTTTAGCCTGATTAAGAGACCATCACTCTTGTAAGAAGGGGCTGGATACATTGGTTAGTAGAGAGAATTATAATGTCAAAAGAGTTATCTTATTATTGTAATTGTAATATATTATGAAGTTGCATATTCATATTCTCATTCCATATTTTACTCGTTGGACTCACTGACTGGAAGGTAGCTTGGGCCGGAAAGAGGGACTTTCTGGACTAAGAATTGCAGCTCCTGTAGCAGCCTACTGCTTAGGCTGCATCTACTCCTCTTATTGTGTTTCATGATGGCCCAGGAAGGTTGGGCTGGACCAGGAAGTAGTGAAAGTAGAATGGAGAGTCATTGATTATAATTATTAATCTTTTTTGAATACATTAAACAGTGCTAAATGATTTTAAACTACTGTAGTATATTCATCTACTGAATACATCACTTTATACTCATGTTCTTCCTCACTAAGTTGCAAAGAAATAAATTGTTATTTTACACTTCAGGCACAGTGAACGTGGGTCAACTAATCAAAGAAGTGAAAAAGTTTGAGAAAGGTAAAAATACCTTTTGCCTTTAACCATAATCTTGTCTCTGCTGCATTAACAGTGCTTGAAATCATTTGTTATAACTCTACTTAAGTACCAGCAATTATGGGAATCATGCTAAAGCCATACTTATGAAAAGGCAAGAGAGGATACCACTAAGATAATAGAGAATCACATATTATTTAGTTAGAGGACAATCGCATATTATTTAGTTATAAAGCCAAGTTTGAAATCTGGCCATAATGATTAGAGTAGGCCAAAATTAACTTTATTTGAGCCATTTTACACTTAAGGGGACCTTGGTTAAAAGAATCTCAGGAACACAGTTAAAAAAAAATAAGGAGAAGGCATAAATTTATTACCAGAAAGGTTAAATGATGTCACACTTAATCACTGTTGTAGCAAAAGATGCAAGCTGGGTTCAATATAGCCATCTTTCAAGGCTTGAAAATCTTTCTTTGAGATGGTCTAGACTCGCTCATGATCTAGACTACATCATGAAGTCCAGTGGTTAGGTCAGTTAGCACAATCAGGACAATAGTCTAACCTGAGTTAATCCAAGGAGTGGCAACTAATTAGGTTGTATTAAAAGCCTGCTTGTTGTAATAGTTTCTCAGCCATATTTTCTCATGTAATACTCTCTGATTGAAAAGAAAATACTTTGGTTCCTAAACATAGAATATAAATATGTGTCCTATTCCTTCTCTCAAAATCTGAGTTCTACCACACATACTGCTGGTGTTATAAACCCGTAAAATTCCACCTCTGCAACAATACTAATAGTCACATATAGTAAGAGTTAGCTATGATTTAAGCAAAAGATGAGACGCCAGTGTCAGATTGTTTTGGTGGTGTGATGAATACAAAACTTCCTATTTTAGGGTTTCCCATCTGTTAGAATTAATTAGAATCTGTTAGATGTAATTCTGCTGAAATTATGGTTTTTATTATTTTTATCAAAATATATTGAATATCTACAAAGAAAAATGAATTTTTATTATAGCTATTTAAATTTATTTACCTGCATTCAGAAGTCAGGGTATAAAATTTTTCTATTTTAGCTTATATATGGGTGGTTAGTCATTTTGTATGAATTGCAATTTCTCTTAAGTGGAGTATTATGTTTTAGTATAAAATATTTTTTATTTGTGAGTTGGTATCTGGATTTTTAAAACACTTTTCTCAATAGATAGATCACTTCAGAGATACCTATTTCAACAGAAACTTAAAAAGCAAGCTTCCTAGAAATGCCCAGGACTGCTTTCTAACCAATTATGTCAGCTACATAGACTTAGATCTTGATTGAGAAAAATCAAGCAGTCAGATAAAATAAAGATTTAGAGAAAGTGAATTAATTGTTTGAGAAAGTGAATTAATTGAATTATTTAATTTGTAAATCAGAAATAAAGAAAATATCTCTGGTTTATAATGGATATGAAATTTGTATCACTATTAGCTTAGATAGCTCAGATTATAGTTAAAATTGTTCTTTTAATAAAGAAAAGATAGAGCTGGAAACAATTTAAAACCTGAAACTTCAGCAACACATGAAGTATACATGGTAGATAGATTTTTAAAACTATAAATGTTTAGTGATAAAAGGAAATTATAGTAGCTTTGGTTAGGAATAATATCTTCTAAGTGAAAAAAAGAAAAATATTAGAAAATCCAGTAAATAAGGAGAAATACTAGAATCTGAAACATTTTGTTTAAATATCTTGCTGTAAGAAAAGTTAACCGTTCTACATAATCTTTCACAGTTTTAAAGAACACATAAGTGAATATTCAATTCTTGGCTTTTTTTCTATTTTTTTTAATTTGTAATGCTCAATAACTTTCTTTTTGAGATCTAATATAGTTATTCTGAACATTTACAAGACTGAGTCTAAAAATTGTTTTCCATGTTGTTTTCTTAGTGTATGCTTAGTATGTTTTTAAAACTTTTTAATATACCTGACAATATACGTGTCTTTTTGCTCCCTCAGTAATCGTGTGGAAGCGTGGACAAGAGATGTTGCTTTCTTACTCAGACAAGAAGGCAGGCCCGTGGTTAATCTTATCCGTAACAGGACGAAAGTCAGAGTGATGGAAAGGGATTGGCAGAATACAGACAAAGCAGTAAATTGGTTAAGAAAGGAAGCAATTAATTACACTGAACCATTTGTTATTTACTTGGGATTAAATTTACCACACCCTTACCCTTCACCATCTTCTGGAGAAAATTTTGGATCTTCAACATTTCACACATCTCTTTATTGGCTTGAAAAAGTAAGTAACTACATTGTGTGTGCTCAAAAGTAGATTTATATATGTGGCTTATTGGTATTTGCTCATTGTTTCTTTTATTATCACTTTTAAAGAAAAATTTGAAAATTGTATATTCAAACTTGACCAATAACTAGTATGATAAAAACTAAAGGGACAATTTTACAGAAATAAGTGTTAAAAGTCAGAAGCCTGCTTCTGGATTGAATTCATTTGCTAAGGATATGTCTATAAAAAGAGAAACTAAAAGGCATTCTCTTAGAAATGTAGGCAGCTCTCACTTTGCACCATTCCAGATTGTAAAAATGACCATGCAAGGTGAAACCATATAAAACAACCTTAATAAATGGGGAAAATGACCATTTTCTGGCACTTTTAAAAACATTTATCAAAATATTTTGAATTATGTTACTTTTGGTTAAAAATTGAAAAAGGAAAAATAAACTAATATTTATATAGTGCACTATAATGAAAACACTAGAAACATTGAGAATTTTTTTGGTTAAAAAAACTTACCAGTAGATTGAAGAGTGCTTGCCTTCTCATCATAAAACTTATGATACACAGAAAGCATCTTTTCCAAGACTTGGCAAATTGTCATTGTTTCTTTCTAAATTTGGATTACCTTCCAACATTTTAACTTTTGCACTTTCAATGTAATGAAATATCTCCAAGTTCATTTAATGTGAAAAATTTTGCCAATATCGCTTTCTGTGGGACATCTTTATCCTTTTCTTCACAACAGCCTTCCTCATTTATGCTTGTAAATGTGCCTTCACTAAGTTCCTCTGGCTACATTTCTAGTGTCTCTTGAATGACAGCAGTGTCAACATTCCCAGCTCAGCTATTTCTTCTATAACTTCATTTACATTTGATTTGAATTTCACTTCCAGCCTTGTCACTTTTCCTTTTTTTACTGCATGTTCATCTTTGTTGACTTCTCTTCATTATCTGTTTTTATAAAGTGTCACATTAATTTATCACTAGGATACAAGTACATGCTTTGTTGTCTGTGCATGTACCAGATAACTAATCACTGACACATTTTAAAAGAAACAATATGATTAGTCACTGAATGGCATACATATCTGTTGTATACCCAGTGATTTATACTAAAGAGCTAGCAGCATATCAGTGTGAAAGTTTGTACTTCTTGCAGTTATTCACAGTTAACATACCCTGGTAACTGAAGTCTACTGGGGTAATTTTGTTAGGGGACTGGTATTATTTAACAATACTGTGATAACTGAAATTCATGCATATCAAACCACATGATGCATGTTCTACCTGTATTTTGAAATGTGTAATAGTAAATCAATTTTAAGTTACTTGAAAAACTAATCAGTTAATTCAACTAAAAATCCTCTGCACAGCAAAAGAAATAATCAGCATAATGAACAACCACAGAGTGTGAGAAAATCTTCACAATCTATACATCTGACAAAAGACTAATATCCAGAACCTACAAGAAACTCAAACAGAGTAGCAAGAAAAAAAAAAATCCCATCAAAAAGTGGGCTAAGGATATGAATAGGGCTCACGCCTGTAATCCCAGCACTTTGGAAAGCTGAGGCAGGTGGATCACCTGAGGTCAGGAGTTCGAGACCAGCCAGACCAACACGGTGAAACCCCATCTCTACTAAAAATATGAAAATTAGCAGGTGTGGTGGTGTGTACCTGTAATCCCAGCTACTCAGGAGGCTAAGGCTGGAGAATTGCTTGAACCTGGGAGGCGGAGGTTACAGTGAACCGAGATTGCACCATTGCACCCCAGCCTGGGCGACAAGAGCAAAACTCCATCTCAAAGAAAAAAGACATGAATAGACAGTTCTCAAAAGAAGATATACAAATGGCCAACAAATATATGAGAAAATGCTCAACATCACTAATGATCAGGGAAATGCAAATTAGAACCATAATGTGATACCACCTTACTCCTGCAAGAATGGTCATAATCAAAAAAAAAATCAAAAAATAATAGATGTTGGCGGGGATGTGGTGAAAAGGGAACAATTTTACACTGCTGGTGGGAATGTAAACTAGTACAACCACGATGGAAAACAGTGTGGAGATTCCTTAGCTAAAAGTCGAACTACCTTCTAATCCAGCAATCCCACTACATGGTATCTACTCAGAGGAAAAGAAGTCATTATACAAAAAAGATACTTGCTCTCACGTGTTTATAGCAGCACAATTCACAATTGCAAAAATATAGAACCAGCCCAAATGCCCATCACTCAACCAGTGGATAAAGAAATTGTGGTATACATACCATGAAATACTACTTGGCCGTAAGAAAGGAATGAATCATTTGCAGCAACCTGGATGAAATTGGAGACCGTTATTCTAAATGAAGTGACTCAGGAATGGAAAACCAAACATCATATGTTCTCATTAATAAGTGGGAGCTAAGCTATGAGGATGCAGAGTGGACTTTGGGGACTGGTTGGGGGAAGGTGGATAGGGGTGAGGGATAAAAGACTACATACAAATTTGGTACAGTGTATACTGCTTGGGTGATGAGTGCCCCAAAATCTCAGAAATCACCCTAAAGGACTTATTCATGCAGCCACGCCTGTTCCCCAAAAACCTGTGGAAATTAAAAGTTAGTTTTAAAAAACTAATCAGAAACACGATTTAGTCCATCCTATTTTAAAGAAAATAATGTCAGTGTTTTAGATACTTTATATCTTCTTTAAAAGTTCTAAGTGGTTTCATCTTCAAAAATTTGTCTGGAGTTAGTACTAGCCAAATGACATGAGTTAAATGACTTTCAACCAAATACTAAGTAAATGTTTGAACTTTTTGAAAGTTACATGACTAAAATATATATGAATTCAAGATCTAGTTCTAATTTTTTTTACCAACACTGTACATAAGCATTTATATGTGTTAAAGAGTCATATTTGTTTTTGACAAGTGCTTGGCTATCTCACTAGATATTGTCATTTTTACTAGTGAATTATTGGAGAAAAGGAGTCCGTATTCTGAGGTTGTTGATTCTGAAGTTTTGGTCACACAACTATATACTAAAGTGCTTGGATACTTTTCTGGATTAGCATGTACTGTCTAATATAGCTCATATTTTTTATTGGCCTGTATAATTTTTAAAAATTTTACCACTATCTCATGATATATATACACATATTGATATATACCTTTTGTTATGACAGTATTAACAATTTGTTCCTAATTTATGTATTGATTTACTATTTTATTTACATATTTACACTGTTCTTTTCTACTATTCTAAGTAATTAAACATTGTTGATTTCACCATACATACTTATTGGAGGAAAGAAATAGCACTATTTTGCTAGCATAACTAAGTTTTTTCTCCCCTTTTTAGGTGTCTCATGATGCCATCAAAATCCCAAAGTGGTCACCTTTGTCAGAAATGCACCCTGTAGATTATTACTCTTCTTATACAAAAAACTGCACTGGAAGATTTACAAAAAAAGAAATTAAGAATATTAGAGCATTTTATTATGCTATGTGTGCTGAGACAGATGCCATGCTTGGTAGGTGGTATAATTAATAAGCAATTACATGAAGAAAAATTATAATATTTTTCCAACAGTCTGTAATCATGCTGCTTGGTGACTTGCATGAACAGCCTCAGATATTTCTTACAACAGTTGCTTATAACTATAGGAATCTTGACACTTATCAAAACTTGATAACTTGCATTATTGATAGAATGAAAAGCTCTTTATATCTTAATGATTCAGAAATTCTCAGATTCATAAATGCTCAGATTTATTCACACATAAAGAAAGGGTCACAGAAGGCTATCATCTACTTGAAACGTTTTACTGTCCTTAAACAGGAATCAATATTCAGCCAAGCACAGGTACACATGTGATGGGTAATTGTAACGCAGCTTAGGTTTCTAGAGATGAGAAAATTTACTTGTGGAATCTTGTGACTCCCCAAAACTTATAATAACCATGAAACAAATTCATTCTCCCCAGGCCCTTTAGAGCATGGCTTAACTAAAGTTTCTCCATGTATATTCTGGTCCAGAATCATACCGAATTTTCTTCCCTCATTCAAGCTCAAGACCACCTCAAAACTAAACCTGCCTTCATCACATGACTGTCAAGAACATTTTGCCTGTTCACTTATAGAGCTATGGAAGTTTCCAGTTCATGTGTGGAAAAACCCTGGTTTAAAAATCTGTTTTATAACAAAAGTTATTTTCATAAATTAATGTCATTTATTTTGCTGCACTTAGGAATGAAGCATAATTGTACTAGTGAAGCGTAGGTAGCACCTCTTCTGTACAGAGTAAACTTTGGAAGTGACAAGTGAATGTTTTTTGTTAAAAAAAAATTCACTGGGTAAAAATAGAAAAGTATACAGCAAGAAGCAAAAAGGCCATATGGACAAGTTATTTATAATATAGCAAGTATAAAAATGTATTGGCCAGGTATAAAAATGTATAGGCTCATGCCTATAATCCCAGCACTTTGGGAGGCTGAGGCAGGTGGATCACCTGAGGTCAGGAGTTCGAGACCAGCCTGGCCAACATGGCGAAACCCTGTCTCTACTAAAATACAAAAATTAGCCGGGTGTGGTGGCACGCACGTGTGATCCCAGCTACTTGGGAGACTGAGGCAAGAGAATCACTTGAACCTGGGAGGCAGAGGTTGCAGTGAGTGGAGATCGTGCCACTGCACTCCAGCCTGGGTGACAGAGCAAGACTACGTCTCAAAAAAAAAAAAAAAAAAAGTATTTAAGGACTCATAAGGACTTTCCAAGTACTCAATGCAAATAAGATCTTAAGTAATTTTCTTTAATCATGAGCACATCTGTCAAATTGTATTTCATTGATATTCTCTGATGTTAGAGAATGTCCTCCCATTTGCATACTAGAAATTGCATTTGAAAGTTTATAGCCATTCATTCATCTGTATCTATTAAAATGAAAGAATGTTGCTGTAGGGAGTGTGGGAATACTACTCTTGATGTCTCTTCAGAGAAGAAAAATATGTAGCAACTCCCTTACATCAAGTTACAAAATTTATGGAATATATTGTATCTTAATTTTTTTTTTTTTTTTGAGATAGAGTCTAGTTCTGTCTCCAGGCTGGAGTGCAGTGGTGGGGTCTCTGCTTACTGTAACCTCTGCCTCTTGGGTTCAAGCGATTCTCCTGCCTCAGCCTCCCGAGTAGCTGGGATTATAGGCACGCGCCACCACGCCCAGCTAATTTTTGTATTTTTAGTAGAGACGGGGTTTCACCATGTTGGTCAGGCTGGTCTCAATCTCCTGACCTCATGATCCTCCCAAAGTGCTGGGATTACAGGCATGAGCCACCGCGACTGGCCTGTAAATTTTTAAATCTACACCGGTCTTTTCACCAAATAGTATTTAATACTGTTCATTGTGTTTGTTAACAAACATTAAGTACCTACTAGCTGTAAGGCACTATGTTGGGCACTGGGGGAGTACAGTATGTTGAATACTATTAAGAAATCACTCATTAATTAAAGACATTTGTGGCTCACGCCTGTAATCCCAGCACTTTGGGAGGTCGAGGCAAGCGGATCACAAGGTCAAGGGATCAAGACAATCCTGGCCAACATGATGAAACCCCATCTCTACTAAAAATACAAAAATTAGCTGGATGTGGCAGTGTGCGCCTGTAGTCCCAGCTACTCAGGAGGCTGAGGCAGGAGAATCACTTGAACCCGGGAGGCGGAGGTTGCAGTGAACCAAGATCACACCACTGCACTCCAGCCTGGTGACAGAGTGAGACTCTGTCTCAAAAGCAAACAAACGAAAAAAAAATTAAGGACAATCTAGTGTCTTTTCCCACCTCAAGGTCTTATATTTTGTTTCATCTGCCTGGAACACCCTTCCCTTTGCTTTCTACATGGCTGGCTTATTCTGTCTTTAGATCCCAGCTCAGTTGTTACCTCCTCAGGGATGTCTTCCCCAACCACTCTAACTCAGTGTGCCAGCTCCATCATTCTGCTTACTTTATACCTTGTCAGGTTGTTTACATAGTAATACTAATTATTCGTCTGTTTACCATCTGTCTCCCTAGAAGAACACAAGCTTCATGAGGGCAGGGACATTCTTTTATTTTTATTTTAAGTTCCAGGGTACATGTGCAGGGTATGCAGGTTTGTTACATAGGTAAACGTGTGCATAGGTAAAAGGTGGTTTGCTGCACCTATCAACCCATCACCTAGGTATTAAGCCCGGCATGCATTAGCTATTTTCCCTAATGCTCTCCCTTCCCTGGCAGGCCCCAATGTGTATTGTTCCCCTCCCTGTGTTCATGTGTTCTCATTGTTCAGCTCCCACTTATAAGTGAGAACATGCAGTGTTTGGTTTTCTGTTCCTGCATTAGTTAGCTAAAGATAATGGCTTCTAGCTCCATCCATGTCCCCGCAAAGGACATGATCTCATTCCTTTTTATGGCTGCGTAGTATTGCATGGTGTAGATGTACCACATTTTCTTTATCCAGTCTATTGTTGGTGGGCATTTGTGTTGATTCCATGTCTTTGCTATTGTGAATAGTGCTGCAGTGAACACACATGTGCATGTATCTTTGTAATAGAATGATGTATATTCCTTTGGGTATATACCCAGTAATTGGATTGCTAGGTCAAATGGTGTTTCTGGTTCTAAATTTTTGAGGAGTTGCCACACTGTCTTCCACAATGGCTGAACTAATTTACATTCCCACCAACAGTGTAAAAGCATTCCTATTTCTCCACAACCTCTCCAACATCTGTTGTTTCTTGACTTTGTAATAATTACCATTCTAACTGGCAATTATTTATTGCCAGTTAGACATTTATTGAATGAGCATAATCGGTAAACATTTATTGAATGAGCATAAATGCTAAGAATTACAATGTGTTGTTGTAACTACAGTAATATGCAAGTTGTAGGCATCCTGAAGAACAAAGTGATTTACTCTACCTAGAAGAGCAGGGAATGGTGCTTTGCTAGAGAGATAATGCATGTTTGAGCTGGGTCATAAAGGAAGAATAGGAATTTGTCAAGTAGACTGTGGGAGAAAGGGCATTCACCATAAATGGCAGAGTATATGCAGAGGCAAGAAAGCATAAACTAATATGGTGTGTGTTTAGGAGGTTCTGAGCAGGTTAGGATTGTTGAAAGGTAAAGGTCTAGCAGGTAGCCAAGGGTGCTGAGTGTGGAGAGTGGACAGGGGCATTGCTTGTTATGCTAAAGAATTCGACAGTGGGCAGCTATGAAAAAGTTTCAAGCAGGGATGTGACACAATGGAGTGATTAGGTAATTTAGAAAGATAGACACCAGGATAGTACAAGTAGGGGAAAGAGGAGTAGGGGCAAGACCGATTAGTAAGTAATTCCAGTTGTCCAGCTGAAAAATCAAGAGAGTCTCAACTCTGCGAATAACTCCATAGAGCAGTGAATGTCAATCCTGATTACACCTCAGAATCTGTAGGTTTTTAAATTAATATACACTCTTCTACCCAGATTTAGGAACTGCCAAAATAGGGATGACCCCTCTCTCTGGCCTGTGCTTTCTTGTGATTCTCTTAATTACAGTAGGAGGAAGTTCGAGAACACTGAGACAGGAACTGGTCAGAGGAATTTTACTGTCCCATTATTCCCTATCCAAGAAGATGCTAAATCAAACTTGTACACTATCTGTCCTGCTTCCAGCCCTTCTTCAAAGGTGGGATTTCCATAATCCTCAGCCAACTTTATGAGCATGATCTGGTGATTGCTTAGAGATTTGGGAGAAAAAGTAGCAGAGAAGAGGAGTTCTGACTGCTCTTATCACTTCCTGTTGCACAGAAACTGTGGGTCAGAGGTGATACCAATCTTTTTATCATCTGAGACATGTAAAGTGCTCATATCCGACTGATCTTTCTTTTCTCATTCAAGGCACTAAGGGGAAGATTTGTTCCCCTCTTCTCTGGTAGAAACCTAGAAAACAAGCCGGCATGATCTCCAGATAAGCAGCTTTGAGCAAGAGTTCCCATGGGTATTATATTTTCTTCTTCCTCTAGTCAGCTGAAGAGCAAGCAGTAGACAGACCACTGTCAACTTTAGACTTAACTTGAGAACAGTAGGTAATATTCAGATGTTAAGAAGCATAGTAACAAACTCTTATAGGGTAGAGTGGTTATAAACTTAATGTGATAGAATAAAACATGAACTGAAAGTTTTAATTGGTTTATCATGATTTCTATTGTAGGTGAAATTATTTTGGCCCTTCATCAATTAGATCTTCTTCAGAAAACTATTGTCATATACTCCTCAGACCATGGAGAGCTGGCCATGGAACATCGACAGTTTTATAAAATGAGCATGTACGAGGCTAGTGTGCATGTTCCACTTTTGATGATGGGACCAGGAATTAAAGCCGGCCTACAAGTATCAAATGTGGTTTCTCTTGTGGATATTTACCCTACCATGCTTGGTAAGTAATGCAGTTCTGTAAATATTTATTTGTAATAATGCTGGAGAATGCAACTGAAGAGGTCAGTTAGTCAGTCTTTCAGTTAGTAGTCAGAGGCCCTGCTGACTTGTTTATAACCCTGAGCAACTCATTCAACTGTGAGTCAAATCTGTACTCTGAAGAATGAAGAGATTGTTTTTCATGTCCCTGTGGCCTTCACTTACTATAGCCATTTTCCCTCAAAAGATTTGTATTCAGGATATGATTGTAAAGTAAGCCATGTAAGATATTCGGGTTCATAACCTTATAGATATGATTTGTATATCATTTGATTGTCTACCACCACCTCCTTAAAATGTAAGCATTTCCTTTCTGAATTATTCTATCCACTTTGAAACTAGTATGAACATATTCCTCCTCAGACTCTTTAGATAGTTCTGTACTATTTGCTTTACTAGCTTCTTAATGTCTACAAGCATAGCCATATGTCTAGAAAAGCAACATATGGATAAGGGTAGTTAGCAGTTTTTGTTGAAGATACTAGAATAACGACAATCAAATTCAAAGGAAATCATAGAACTAACTTCTAGTTTCTATCTCATTTAGCAAAGTACTTTAAATTCATTAGCATTTAAACACTAGTTTCTCTGTTCTAAGGCACCATCAATTGGAAAAAGTACCCTCAATTCATAAATTTTGGTGAAAGAAAAAAAAATAGCACAAGATATGTTCTCTAATTTCAGAAATGTTAAAATGTGAAAGAAAGATGCATCTTAAAATCAAAGAAATCAGAGTTCTTTTTATCTGCTTCCTTCTGCCACAAAGTTCTTCCCTTAATTTAACTAAATTTATTTAGAGTTAATTTAAACCAGTGTCCTTTCCTCTTTTATTTCATATCCCTTCTCATATAATTACACATACTTCTTTCCAGTTCCTTGAACTTTTTTTTTTTTTTTTTTTTGTGATGGAGTTTCGCTTTTTCACCCAGGCTGGAGTGCAGTGGTGCGATTTCGGCTCACTGCAACCTCTCCCTAACAGTTTCAAGTGATTCTCCTGCCTCAGCCTCCTGAGTAGCTGGGATTACAGGCGCCTGCCACCATGTCCAGCTAATTTTTGTGTTTTTAGTAGAGATGGGGTTTCACCATGTTGGCCAGGCTGGTCTCAAACTCCTGACCTTGTGATCTGCCCACCTCAGCCTCCCAAAGTGCTGGGATTACAGGCATGAGCCACTAAGCATGGCCAGTTCTTTGAATTTTTAATCTCTTCTGTTTCTTAGTCATCATTTGCTGGTTTCCCTTTATCCCAAAGTAATGATCACACTCAGCCATATCTGGGCCACTTTCTCATTCCATTAGTTTCTAGCCGATCACTATTACTTTTCCTCATTTCTGTGGTTTTTTTAAAGAAGTTTATATAGAATTGTGTATATTTGGGTCTCTTTTATTAGCATATTTAGAGTTTTATGAATATATATGAATTTAGAGTTTTATGAATATATGCTTATATTCTTTACAATTTCCTTCCTTAATTTTTCTTCATGTAGAACTCTCCCTACCCTCCCCATTCCCAAAGAAAATCTTCCTTGGGTCATCTTTGCTTGACTTTTTAGCCTCATTCTGTTTTCTTGAGGTATAGCGACCAGAACTGCAAAAAGGTATTGTAAAAGATTATGGAAAGCTGGGGTGATTCTTTCTCCGTTTTTCCCTCAGTATATTTCAAAGTGATAGTTGCCATTTTATCTATTTGACTCTAGCAGCTAAATAGTTAAATATCTTTAGGGAGTTGTCTACAGTGAGCCCTATTCAATTCTTAGACATTCTGTCATCATATATGTTAGTTAATTAAAATGCATGGTTTAAATCATTTTTCTTTAAACATTATTTTATATTTGCCCACAATGCAAATTTTGTACTCTACAATCTTGAGAAGATACCATTATTACTTCTTGCCATTTTATACATCATAAAAGTTAAAGGTCATCTGCAAACTAGCAGATTTCATAATGTATTTAACAGGTCATATAAGAAAATACTAAATAAAATTTGTTAGAATGGGGAAATTCTCATGCATCTACCTATCACTGCCTAATTTATGTTACTTGCTAATAAGAATTTCTCTAGCTAAGAAAATACTGTCTCAGAAACTCCTCTAAATTCCATCCCAACTCTTCTGTAAATGATGTAAATTCCCTGCACCTGTAGGTTTTTTCTGCAATTTGTCAATTATTATAATTTTCTAAAACTATAGTTTTATATAGATTTTTATTTTTCATAAGATTCTTGGTAATAGACTCCTTCTAAGTCACATTTCCCTGCAGAATATGTTTTATTAACAGCATTTAGATCATGTGTTGATTAGACCTCCTCAGTAAGAGTAAAGGAAATAAAGTCAAAAATAAATCTCTCCAGTTCTAAACTGAAAAATTAACATCTTCGTGGCTTAGCACAGTTTATAATGTGTTTCACATTGAATATTATTTTTATTATCAGAAGAGGGAAAGCTACATTTAAATGATTTTTTTAGTTGGGGAAGAGTGAGTGGAGGAGAATACCTATGGATGGGTCTTTATATAAAACACTGAAACATTCTATTAACCAGATGTTAACCAGTGATAATGGTAGAAAGAGAACAATGCAACAAAAGCCTTATGCTGGAGCGAGGAGACAACATTGTAACACAATTATTTACTTAAATTAATCTTTTTATAAATGATAAAGGTTTAATATTCATAGAGCTCTTATAAATCTGTAAGAAAAAGAGGAATACCTTATTAACAGATGGATCAAAAGAAATAAGCAATTCACAACAGAAAATATACACAAATGGCCAATATATTTTTAAAGAATCAAAGTCAGTGGTCATAAAAATATTACAACAGAAAAATATTTTTCTTTCACATATAAAGTTGACAAAGGTTAAGAAGAATTAGAAAATCTTATATTAGAAATAGTCCTTCTTGCTGGGCGCGGTGGCTCACGCCTGTAATCCCAACACTTTGGGAGGTGGAGGCGGGTGGATCACGAGGTCAGGAGATCGAGACTGTCCTGGCTAACATGGTGAAACCCTGTCTCTACTAAAAATGCAAAAAATTAGCTGGTGTGGTGGCAGGCGCCTGTAGTCCCAGCTACTTGAGAGGCTGAGGCAGGAGAATGGCGTGAACCTGGGAGACGGAGCTTGCAATGAGCCAAGATCGTGCCACTGCACTCCAGCCTGGGTGACAGAGCGAGACTACGTCTCAAACAAAAAAAAAAAAAAAAAAGAAAGAAATAGTCCTTCTCATATACTGCTACTGGGAATATAAACTGATACAAATGTTTTGTAGGCAAATGTGACGTTACATTTCATATTTCTTAGAAATGTGCATACGTTTTGACCTAGAAATCCTAATTTTAGGAAATAACCTGTAGATATGCACAAATATTTATCTCCCTGGAT
The DNA here is from genome assembly GCF_028858775.2 of Pan troglodytes. Classification (NCBI taxonomy): domain Eukaryota; kingdom Metazoa; phylum Chordata; class Mammalia; order Primates; family Hominidae; genus Pan; species Pan troglodytes. Next base: position 20,522,572 of record NC_072402.2, on the reverse strand, counting down.
ATTTATTACCATATTAAGAATTAGAAACAATATGAATATCTAGTAGTAATGATTGGATTAAAAATAGTCAATTCTAATGCAAATCAAAACCACAATGAGATAGCATCTCACAACAGTCAAAATGGCAATTATTAAAAAGTCAAAAAGCAACAGATGTTGGTGAGGCTGCAGAGAAAGGGGAACACTTATACAGTGTTGGTGGGAGTGTAAATTAGTTCAGCCACTGTGGGAAGCAGTTTGGAGATTTCTCAAAGAACTTAAAACAGAGCTACCATTAGACCCAGCAATCCCATTACTGGGTACATACCAAAAAATACATAAATCATTCTACCAAAAAGACATGCACTTGCAGCACTATTCACAATAGTAAAGGCATGGAATCAACCTAGGTGCCCATTAGTGGTGGACTGAATAAAGAAAATGTGGCACATATACACCATGGAATACTACAAAGCCATCAAAAATGAAATAATGGCCTTTGCAGCAACATGAATGGAGCTGGAGGCCATTATCCTAAGCAAATTAACACAATAACAGAAAACCAAATACCGGATGTTCTCACTTATAAGTGAGAACTAAACATTGGTTACTCATGGACATAAAAATGCCAACAAGAAACACTGGGGACTACTAGAAGGGAGAGGGAGGGAGGGAGGGAGGGAGGGGGCCAGAGGGCCAGAGGTTGATAAACTGTTGGGCACTATGCCCAGTACCTGGGTGATGCAATCATTCCTATCCCAAACCTCAACATCAAGTAATATACCCAGGGAACAAACCTGCACATGTACCCACTGAATCTAAAACGTTGAAAAAAAAAGTCAATTAATTTTAACAAGTGAAATGTGTGAAAATTGCCCCCATGTATTAAAAAGAAAATGAAGGCTTTAAAACTGTACAAATTGATGTTTTTGTTTTGTTTCCTTTTTAGATACTGTGTCCATCTAATTTACTGTCCAAATTAGCAGGTTTTTAGAGTACTATTAACAATTACACCAGCATTAACAGGCAGAAACTGAGGCTACTCTTTATTTAACAGCCTTAGGAGCCAACAGAACAAAGATCATTCTGATGGTCTACGTTTAATCTGATGGATCATTCAACCTTTTAAGATAAAATTCCTCAGTGCTGGAACAGTTTAAAGCTACTTTATTCGTGATTAATTCTAAAATTAGACCTGTGAGACAGTATGTTCTACTTCACCTCTGCTTAATAAACAAACTTATACATATTTTGATAAAACATCTACAAAGGACTTCTTATTTTGTTCTAACCAATTAGGAGCTTAAAATAGATATAAGCCAGTATCTATTCTTAGAGCTGTCAAAGTCCTTTCTTTATTAGTTTAGCTGTAGCTTTATTATTTTGTATGAATCCCATTTACACACACAGAGGAGAAGCTTATAAAGAAAAATGATATAAAGAGAAAAATTTGTTTTGAAATTGATTTTTCAAGGAGAAACTTTGCTTATAGTGTATTTGACTTTTAAAATATTTGAGTCTTCTGGAAACTAAAAATGAAATTAAAATCCTGAAATGTCTGTTAAACAGAAAAAAACACTTCTGGTATCAAAAAATATATATATATCTCAAGCCAAAACCTCAAGCGATATTTCCTCCTCACTTCCATTCTGTGGATCTTAGAAATGTATAAAAGATGGTTATTCTACCTTCAATAGAAAGATATCGAATAAGAAAAACCAATTGGAATTCCTGTTTTAATAAACCTATCTTACTATCAAGAGGCTATTGAAATTTAAGATGCAACAATACTTTATTTAAAAGTTTGAATTTACAAGTCATTTTTTAAAAGGTATTTTAAAAGAGTGGTTTTTTTAAAGAAAATATTTTATGATAAAATAGGAAGAATATGCTTAGTTTATTTGTGCTTTTGGATCAAATAAACTAATTCTATCACTAGTGTGATAGGATACTATTACATTATCATTTCCTAATACCAGCAGGAAAATGACATTTATGAATAGGAATTCTTTATAATATTAATATTAAAGTTGATATTATTTCTGAGATTATTTAAAAATTACTTCCTGAAATATTTTCTTCTCTAATACCTGGTATCAGCATCTTTTAGCTCAGTAAGAACTAAAGGTGTCTCGTTTTGTAGTTAAAATTGTTTTGATTTCTATTTTTAAACTTATTTTCATGTGAATTGTTTTCTGTAATATTCTTTCTGTAAAACACCTGCCTTTCTCCACTTAAAAGATAAGTCTAGATTTTTTTAATTTTGAGAATGTAATTATACAAAAATGCAGTTGTAGTTAAAAGAATATTTCATTGCTAGTGATTTAAATTTCAAAACCCTTCTTGTTACAGGACCTTAGTGGAAGCCTGGGGGTTGGCAGGTGTTTTGCATAGATTCTTGTGTTTTTATTGGCTGAGGAATATTATGAAGTTGGCTAACTACAGTAAGGCAAGGCTTATGGTGTAGTATTAAAAGTACAGAGATTGTAAGGTCAGACTGCCTAAGTTCAAACCCCTCTTTACTCGTTACCAACTGCGTAATCTTGGGCAGGTTACTCAACATGTCTGGTCTTCAATTTTCTCATCAATGAAAATGGGGATAGGCCAGGCGTGGTGGCTCACGCCTGTAATCCCAGCACTTTGGGAGGCCAGGGTGGGCAGATCACTTGAGGTCAAGAGTTCAAGACCAGCCTGGCCAACATGGTGAAACCCCGTTTCTACTAAAAATACAAAAATCAGCCAGGCGTGGTGATGTGCACCTGTAATCCCAGCTACTCGGGAGGCTGAGGCAGGAGAATCACTTGAACCTGGGAGGCAGAGGTTGCAGTGAGCCAAGATTGCGCCACTGCACTCCAGCCTGGGTGACAGAGTGATACTCTGCCTCAAAAAAAAAAGGGGGGGGGAGGGTAATACTGGCTATTTCATAGCTCAGAACAATGCCTGGAACATGGTAAACAATTAAATGTTAGATATGGTTATCATTAATACATTTCATTCTTCTTAGATATGCTCTAAAAAATGTGTATATTAGTTTGCATCATTGCCATACCACTCAAATCCATTATGTACTGATATGGTCAGGAAGAAATATAATATCATCTCTCTTCAGGAGATCATCACACATATCCAGGCCTGCATTTTTACCATTTGTTTACTGTTTTACATTAAGTCACTCTTGCTTAAGAACCCTGCGGTTACTTCTAGTCTGTGCTCTTTCATCCCATGAAAGATGAAGCTTATTTTAAATGGAGTTAGAATGACAGGTTTGCCAGGAGAAATAAATATGCAAAATGATTTTAAATAAAAATCAAACAGCTTTTTGAAAAGCAGTCTAAACTAAAGCGCTTTTAAGGGAATTATTGATAAATATATGAAAAATGAAAACCCAATTTTCTGAGGCACAGAAAAACCAATAAATACTTGAAGTATTTATTAAATATTATGGTTATTTCGCATGGGTTTTATCAATTTACAGAGGTATTTTATTCTATCAATAATAGACTGGAATCCCAAGTTCCCCTTATCTCTTGCCTGGATTCCTGCAATAGCTTCCTAACTCTCTCTGACCTTCTGCCCTTACCCACTTTTAGTCAATTCACCATTCTGTTGTTAGTGTCAGACTGTCACACCTCTGCTCAAAACCCTCTACTGATTTCCCATTTCACCTAGAGTAAAATTTCAGTGTCTTTAATTAGGCTTTGAGAGTCCAACATGATCTCTTCTCTTCCCCAACTCATCTCTTATAATTTTATCCCTCACTTACTCTACTCCAGCCAAACAGGCCTGCTTGGTGTTTGGGGAATAAACCAAGTAGGTTCCTGCCTTGGGGACTGTACACTTGCTGTTCCCCTGGGGGAATGCCCTTTCCCCAGATAACTGTAGGGCTCACTCTAGCCCCTCCTCGGGACACTGTCTAAATGTGACCTTCTCAGAGGGGCCTTCCCTGACCACCCTGTATAAAACAGCAGATACCCACATGCCTGCCATCACTCTCTATCTCCCTTACCCTGCTTTCTTCTTCTTCATTGCACTTACGACCATCTGACACAGCTGTTTCTGCCTGCCCACATTAGAATGTTAGCTCTGGGAGAGCTTTTCTGCCTTGTCCAGTGTTGTTTCCCTACAGCTAGAACAGCACCTGGTTTGCTGAATGAATTTTAAAAATGAACACTTGAATGGACTCTTTCCCAGTTTACTAATGACTTCTCATAAACACAGGAGAAACATAAGTTTCTTAGTCTTCCAAGCTTCCTTAGGAAAATTAAGAATGGTTCTAAAATAAGGCATTTCTAAGTATGAAAGGTTATTAAAATGCTGAGTACAAGAACTTGCCATAGTCATGAGTATGTGCCAGTGGGTTCCTGCCTCCCAACCTTCCTTAAAGACTTCTTCTCTCTCTTCCCATGCCTTGCTGGTGGTGCCTCCTGATGGCTGACACACAGACCACCCTTACCCAGCCTCTTCTCTCACAGCCTTCTTTCCACTGCTTACAGTAGGTAGTCTCTGTGTCTTGGAGCACAGTTAGTTTCACCCAGGCAAGCCTTCTCTCCCGGGCACATCCTCTTTAACCTCTTTTCTCCTCTTTTTGTTTTTAACCAGTCACCTCTGAAATACTCCTCTCTTCTTTCTTTCCTTATCTCTGAACAAAAAAGCCACTAATTTTGATTGGTTGGCAGAAAATTAATACTTGTGATAGTCTTCTTCCAAGGAAAATGGAAGCTACAAACTTTTTTTTATCAAGTTATATATGAAACAACTACCTTCAGAAGATTTATAGCGGTCTCCATCTACTTCCCTATTATCCTTTAATTAACCTGTTTTTGTCAAAGATAGTCAAGTTAAATTAATTTTCTTATTCAATTTGGTTTAATTTCTAACATTACAGATGTAATTCTATTTTTCATTGGAAATATTTATACATAAAATATGAACATTGAAACCAGAAAAGGGCTGGGGAAGACAACTGCAGACTCATTTTGGAACAACCCTAATTACCCAGACATAATTAATGGTAATTTTTCTATAGGAAGAGGGAAGTTTAAGGTCTAATTACCTTGAAAGCAATTTTTAAAAGTATAAGCTATTTTTCAGTTGAACATTTCTCATGCTGTTGTTCTATATGTCTATATTTGGTGAGTTAAAAATTATTTTTCCCTTCATAAATATAATCCACAATTCCTGAAAGCATGTTTTTCAAGATGCTAGTCCCTCAAGATGCTACTTGAGAATTTAAAAAGCTCTGTTATCACATAACTTTGGGGCACATAGTATACTATATACCACTCCTGAAGGTTTATCATATACATCAGCAATAAATTTACATCTACAACAAATTTATGTATTTAATTTTGTTTAACCATTGTTTTGCAAACATATAAGACTACTAAACCCCTTTCTTGTATAAGACTTGTTAATATCCCATGAAAGAAACTTTGAGAAACAACTATGATTATTTAATCATTTAGAGAAAAAAGGACTGGTGATATTAACTATTTGTTGAAGGCTCCTATCTGCCAGGCATTGTACTCAGAGTTCTTAGAATTTTACATAAAGTATCTTATTTAAACCTAAAATGAACCTAATAAATACAAGTACTGTGGTCATCCCCTTCTTACAGATGAGAAAACTGAGGTTGAGATAAGTAAATGACTTGCTGAAGTCCACATGGCCAGTGGGGTAAGCATGTGAATTTTGGCAGCCTGTTTACAAAATCCATATACAATCTCCAGTCTCCATGGCATTTAATGGTATGAAAAAAATGCGAATGATGCTATTTGTGAATGTTCAGCTAATAAAAGAATGAGCTATTTTAAGATATTTGGTTATTTTTGTTACATAGATATTGCTGGAATTCCTCTGCCTCAGAACCTGAGTGGATACTCTTTGTTGTCGTTATCATCAGAAACATTTAAGAATGAACATAAAGTCAAAAACCTGCATCCACCCTGGATTCTGAGTGAATTCCATGGATGTAATGTGAATGCCTCCACCTACATGCTTCGAACTAACCACTGGAAATATATAGCCTATTCGGATGGCACATCAATATTGCCTCAACTCTTCGGTAAGTTTGTTAATATATTTTTAAGTGTAATATTATGTGTAATGAACTGCCCTATGTAGCATTGCTCAAGATATCCAATAATCCTTGTTAAATAAATGAATATCTGCTGCTTCTCATGCTAGGACGATCTACAAAAGGTTGCCCATGTGAGGAACAGCCTCTTTGCAGATCAGCAGCTGAATTTCAGAGAAAGTGTCCTAAGGCTTTTGATCTGGGTCTCATGACTGAAACCAGTTTTCTCTGATCAGGGCATCTTTCAGTACTCATGGTTATCTTTCCCAATTTGAAGTCAACACCTCATTGTACCTCATTGTTCTGAAGGATTAACACCTATCTTATGAAGCCTCACATTTTACATGTATTATTTAATGTTCACCACAACCCCACAAGATAGTACCATTATCCTCATTTTACAGAGGAGTCTATGAGAGAAATTTGGATACCTGTGTGAGGTCTCACAGCTAAGAAGTAGCAGAACTGAGATTTCAACGAAGCTGTGACTGTAAAATTGATGCTTCTTACAGCTTCTAAAAAATGTCTGCCAGCTTCACTACCCTATGAATTAATTTTTAAGCAGCATTTTTAGATTCAGGGTTTTACTCATCCTTTGTCCCCATTTAGTACATAAAATATGTGCTAAAGCCATAAGTAATATTTATTTCTCCCTAAGGCTCCTTCCCAGTTACAAATAGCAAAATTATTATCAAAATAATACTTTGGGGGCCAAACTGGCCAACCCCCTTCACTTGAAGAGTGGAGGATTCTTGGCTGAAAAAGGAAGTCTTTACATTTTCATCCTGATGAGTAATGGGCATCTCTTGCTTGTTCATTGGCCATTGTCAAATGAAATTTATGGGAGGCCATTGTTCTGAACTGAGTTCCTACACCAGGCTCAACAGACCACATCAAACCAGAATGGGGTCACTGGCAGTAGGTGCCCCATAATCAAACTGAACTTTAGAGGAAAAAAAAAAAAGAGAATCACAATAACCAATCTGAACCAGCATAAGGAAGTCTCCTCTGTTTTTACTGGACAAAGAAAGTAACACTATAATGACGAATCTGCTTTTTGTTCCATGTTTCTGGGACTTTTTCATCAGCCTTTTTCTGCCTATAAAGCCCACCTCCTCTGCTCAGCTCATCAGAATGCCTTTTCTAAATCTTTAGAGGGGTTGCTGCCCAATTCAGGAATCACTAAATAAAAGCCAATTTGATCTTTAAATTTGTTGAAATTTTGTTTTTTATACCATGTTCTACCAAAAAACTGATGTGACTATCAAAATGTCAGAAGTGGGGAATCAGCCTTTTCTGCACTTTTTAGGGCTTATTGATTTCCCTTTCCTAAAGATGTACCATCTGGAAATTACCTAGCAAAGTCACATATCTCTTCAGGGGCCTCTTGGCTAATGCACTTAAGTAGGCCCATAGAGGTTTTTCCCTCAACATACAGTGTTCATTTACTATCTGAAGTTAATTGTCATAAGATCTCTGACTTGCTGTTTTTCCAGTTAGATTGGTATACTAGTTATATCCCTGTCTTCCCACACCATATCTAAAAAGTATCTTTATGGATCTGAAATATTTATCATTATTTTCTTGCTGGCAGTGATTGAGAAGTTTGTATTTCCATGGCTGTTTGTTCAAATGTACAGTACTGATGAATGTAACTTTCAAAACTCCAAGCATAAGATACTAATATATAAAGAAAACTAGGACTGAGTAAAGTTGCAGGAACATGACTTGTCTATATAAAGAATTTGTAGAAAGTTTGAGGCTGTTAAAATGGTACAGTATAAGCATTACTGTATTCATTTCTGCCTGTCAAAGTAGGCAGGACATCAAAAACAGGAAGAACTTGTTCTAAACCAGCTTACTAATGATAAAAGTTTGACTTTTTCTGGCATTTAAGAAAAGAAAAAAAAAGTGGGATGGCTGGACAATGGTAGGAAGGAGGGAATTTGGGCATGCAACATAGGGTGTTTAACTCCTGGTATGTTATTTTACCATTTATACTGTCCTTCATTTTATTACACTAACAGGAACTGAAAATCTAAAAAAAAAATCTAATATATTACCTGTCATAATGACATTCTAAAAAAATTTTTAGCAGGTCACTATTTTGACACATACTTAATTTTTTTCTTTCAGATCTTTCCTTGGATCCAGATGAATTAACAAATGTTGCTGTAAAATTTCCAGAAATTACTTATTCTTTGGATCAGAAGCTTCGTTCCATTATAAACTACCCTAAAGTTTCTGCTTCTGTCCACCAGTATAATAAAGAGCAGTTTATCAAGTGGAAACAAAGTATAGGACAGAATTATTCAAACGTTATAGCAAATCTTAGGTGGCACCAAGACTGGCAGAAGGAACCAAGCAAGTATGAAAATGCAATCGATCAGTGGCTTAAAACCCATATGAATCCAAGAGCAGTTTGAACAAAAAGTTTAAAAATAGTGTTCTAGAGATACATATAAATATATTACAAGATCATAATTATGTATTTTAAATGAAACAGTTTTAATAATTACCAAGTTTTGGCCGGGCACAGTGGGTCACACCTGTAATCCCAGTACTTTGGGAGGCTGAGGAAGGCAGATCACAAGGTCAAGAGATTGAGACCATCCTGGCCAACATGGTGAAACCCTGTCTCTACTAAAAATACAAAAATTAGCTGGGCACGGTGGTGCACACCTATAGTCTCAGCTACTCACGAGGCTGAGGCAGAAGGATCGCTTGAACCTGGCAGGCAGCAGTGGCAGTGAGCTGAGATTGCGCCACTGTACTCCAGCCTGGCAACAGAGTGAGACTGTGTCGCAAAAAAATAAATAAAAATAAAATAATAATAATTACCAATTTTTCATTATTTTGTAAGAATGTAGTGTATTTTAAGATAAAATGCCAATGATTATAAAATCACATATTTTCAAAAATGGTTATTATTTAGACCTTTGTACAATTTCTAACAATTTAGTGGAAGTATCAAAAGGATTGAAGCAAATACTGTAACAGTTATGTTCCTTTAAATAATAGAGAATATAAAATATTGTAATAATATGTATCATAAAATAGTTGTGTGTGAGCATTTGATGGTGCTTGATGAGTTACTTGTATTTGATGAGACTGTTTGGATGTATTTGATGGGAGTATTTGGAGTATTTAATGGGATGTAAACCCTGGATGTACCTGATTTTGTTACTGTTTTATTTTAATAGGTAATATATATACAGGGTAAAAGCTTCAAATGGTACAAAAGGGTTAACAGTGATCACGAAGTCTCTGTCCTTTCCCTTTTCCCTGCCATCCAGTTCCCCCTCCAAGAAGCAAGTACCGAAACCACCTGCTTACGCATTTTTAGAGATTGGCCACAAATTTATAAACAAATGTATATATTCCTTTCCCCCTACACAAACGGTAACGTACTGCACACATTGTTCTGCATGTTGCTTCTTTTTCCTTTTTTTTTCACTTAACAGTAGATATCTAGAGGTGAAATTACTTAGTCAAGACTATATTTAGCAAAATTACACTAGATACTACAAATTACCTCTAAAGAAGGTATACTAACTGATAATCTCACCATCAATGCATGTCTTCTTATCCTTTGCCAACCTAACAGATAAAAATGTTCTATTTTTATTTTTCTTTTTATGAGTAAGGTAGAGCATATTTTCATGTATTTAACAGCCACTGGAATCTGCTTTACCATGGCCTTTCCTATTTCTATTCTTTGCCTATTTTTCTGTTGGTTGTTGGTCTTTGTTTTGTATTACAGGTGTGCTTTAGATATTAGCTTTTTGTAAGAGATCCTGCAAATATCTTCTTTCCAGTTTGTCATTGTCATTTGTCTTTTGACTTTGTTCTGGTATTTTTTGATATGTAGAAATTTTTATTTTCATGTAAGCAAATTTATGAATCTTTGTACCCCATAAGTATATACAATTATGATTTGTCAATTAAAAATATTAGTACAAAATTTACAGATCTTTGCTTTTGTGGCTTTTGGGATTTTGTATCATATTTAGAATGGCCTTCTCCACTTGTCATTTTTTTTTTTGAGACGGAGTCTCGCTCTGTCACCCAGACTGGAGTGCAATGGCGCAATCCCGGTTTCAAGTGATTCTCCTGCCTCAGCCTCCCGAGTAACTGGATTACAGGCACCCGCCACCACACCCAGCTAATTTTTTGAATTTTTGGTAGAGATGGGGTTTCACCGTGTTAGCCAGGATGGTCTTGATCTCCTGACCTGGTGGTCTGCCCACCTAGGCCTCCCAAAGTGCTGGGATTACAGGCGTGAGCCACTGCGCCCGGCCTCCACTTGTCTCCTTTTATAATTTTATTTTTCACCTTTGGATCTTTGACCCAGCTGGAATGTATTAAACATATTAGAAATCTAACTTTGGTTGTTTTTTTAAATATGCCTACCCATTGATCTTTTATTGAGTAAACTGTCTCTTCTCCCATTCGTAAAAATGTCACTTCATCATATAATACCTTTGGTTGAATACATTATCTTTTCCTCCATTGATTTGCGATGCCATTTTTATCTATACCAAAGTCCCATTTATACTTATGCCATTTCTGAATGTTTTATTTTCCACTGGACCATTCTATTTTCTTTGTTTCTGTTTTGTTTTTTGTGTTTTTGAGACAGGGTCTTGCCTTGTCACTCAGGCTGGAGTGCAGTGGCACAATCACTGCTCACTGCAGCCTCAATCTCATAGGCTCAGGTGATCCTCGCACCTCAGCCTCCCTAGTAGCTGGGACCGCAGGCACGCGCCACAAAACTCAGCTAATTTTTTAAATTTTTATAGAGACAGGGTTTCGCTGCATTGCCCAGACTGGTCTTAAAGTCCTGCACTCAAGCAACCTGACTGCCTCAGCCTCGCAAAGTGCTGGGATTACAGGCATGAGCCACCACACCCAGCCAGACCAGTCTATTTTATTAGTCTGGTAGACAGTATCTAGTAGGACTAGTCCCTTTGCAATAGTTTTCTTTTTTCAGAATTGTCCTTCCTAGCAACTTTTGATTTTTCCATACAAATTTAGAATAAGTTTGTGTAGTAACAAAAATGAAAAGTCCTGTTGGCTTTTAAATGAAATCATTAAATGTATAACCTATTTTAGAGAGAATTTAATTCTTTATGATAGTTATTCTAAATAATTAGTATGTTTTTCCCTTTATTCAAGTCTACTTTTATATCCCTCAGTAGTAGTCTAAGTTTTCTTCATATAGATCAATTTCTCCGGAAAAATTTTTGAAAAGCAGGGACTTTAAAAAATACCCCCCTAGGCTCTACACTACACCAGTTGATTAGAGCTTCTGAGACAGCCTGGGCCTGCTGTGCTATTATTGTTGTCTTGCTGGTCAATCCCTCCAGCCATGATTCTAATATGTAGCCAGAGGTGGGTTTATTTCCAGTTGTTTTATCAGTTATTGTGATTTTAAGTGAATCTTCCTTCCATTATATCCTCTAAGAGAAGATCTTCTTGTTTATATGTGCACTCCATTTCCACATATTTATTTTATGCTGAATCACTTCATAGTGAGTAATAGTTTTTCAAGTGATATATTATTTTCCAAGTAAAAATCTTACCTGCAAATAATTTTACCCAACTTAATACTTCTTCAAACTGTCTTTGAAGTTTTCTTCATGAGTAAGTTCATCTCCTTTATTTATTTGTTTATCGTTCTTCAGTGAATTTATATGAGCTTACCTTTGTAATTATGAATTTCTGAGAAATGATTTTACTTTTGAATATATCTGATTTTTAGTGCATATGTATATACACATGCATACACAAACACACATATTCTGAAGTGAAACCCTTAAAAAGAAAGACTGAGTATTAAGGTTAAAAATAAACTATACAAATCCACCATCCATCTCCTAAATAAGCCTAAAGAACACAAGTAGCTGAAGTATGGGTATATATGCTAATCATAGAGAGAAAAGCAATAACAATAGAAATGTGGTCCTGAAAATAGGCTTGTGAAGATAAATCTACTTCATTCTACCCAAACCCTTTAAGATACACATTCATTGTAAGAATTTACCAAGCATCTGCCATGTTTTAAGCATATGAAGTATAGGATCATAATTAGGTACAGTTGAATATTCAGGACAATATCTAATTCAGAATGGTATCTAACAATCATGAAAACCGAAAATTAAGAAAAACGTACAAAATCAAGACAATTATCTAATGCCAGAATCTGAGAGGAACTGACACTAATTAGAAGCTGGAATGAGAATAACCTTTGGGCTTCCATTTTTACTACCTCCACTACTAACTTCTTGTTCTAATCCACCATGATCTGTGCTTGGAATTTTGCTGTTGACTCTTAAGAGGTCTCCATGAGTCTGTCCTTGGCTTCCTTCAGTCTGTTCTCAACAGCAGCCAGAGTGAGCCTGTCAAAATACAGATCACACCCCTGGATACTCAAAGCTCCCACTGGGTTCCCATCTTTTTCTGTAAAAGCCAGAGTCATTACAATAGCCTATGGGCCCCAAATAATCTGGTAGCATGTTCTCTCTAAGACCGCTTCTCTTCCTATACTCCTACCTGATTTACTGTGCTCCAGCCACATGCATCCCTGTTGCTTTCCAGAAAGACACACCAGGCATGCACCACCAAGACCTCTTTGCACTTGTCAATTTTTTCTGCCTAGAGTGCAGTTCTTCCTTCAGATTTTTTCATGGCTCACTGTTATTTCCTTGAGGTCATGGCTCAAATGTCACCATCTCACAAGGAATTTCCTGCTTTATTTTTCTCCATAGAAATTATTACCATTTAATTTAGTGTGTGTTTTACATAATTAATGTGTTTGAGCTGTCTTTTACCCTTTCTGACAGTACTAGAATAAAAGCTCCAACCAGGCATGGCATTTTGTCCCTTTTCTCCATAAAGTATCTCAAATGCCTAACACATAGTAGAAGCTTAGTAAATACTTGTTGAATTAATTTACTGGGAATTACAGCTTTTCAAATACAACATTAGTTTAGAAAACCAACAAATTTGGGCTGTAGCAGGGTGGGGAGTAAAAGGGAGCAGGCTTTTTTTTTTCTTTTTTTTTGAGACGGAGTCTTGCTGTGTCACCCAGGCTGGAGTGCAGTGGCTCCATCTCAGCTCACTGCAACCTCTGCCTCCTGGGTTCAAGCGATTCTCCTGCCTCAGCCTCCCAAATAGCTGAGACTATAGGCATGTGCCACCACATCCGGCTAATTTTTGTATTTTTAGTAGAGATGAGGTTTCACCATGTTAGCCAGGCTGGTCTTGAACCCCTGACCTCAGGCAATCTGCCAACCTCGGTCTCCCAAAGTGCTGGGATTACAGGCATGAGCCACCAAGCCCAGCCAAGGGAGTAGTTTTCTTAATAAAGCAAAGCCTTCTAGAAACAGTAAATTGTAGCAAAATCTTGCACAAAAGAGCTAACAAATAGACACTATCCCCCTTTGTTTTATCTTTTTAAAATCGACACATAATAATTCTACCTATTGGCCAGGTGCGGTGGCTAACGCCTGTAATCCCAGCACTTTGAGAGGCCAAGGCTGGCAGATCACATGAGGTTGGTAGTTCGAGATCAGCCTGACCAAGCCTCTGCATGTCTTAGTAGAGACATGGAGAAACCCTGTCTCTACTAAAAATACTCTGTCTCTACTAAAAATTAGCCAGGTGTGGTGGCGCATGCCTATAGTCCCAGCTACTCGGGCGGCTGAGCCAGGAGAATCGTTTGAAGCCGGGAGGCAGAGGTTGCCGTGAACCGAGATTGCGCCATTGCACTCCAGCCTGGGCACATCTCAAAATAAATAAGTAAATAAATAAATAAATAAATAAATAAATAAATAAAATAATTATACCTATTTATGGACTACAGTATACTTCTATACATGTATACAAGGTATAATGATCAAATCAGGGTGATCAGCATACCAATTACCTCAAACATTGATCATTTCTTTGTGTACAATCAAAATCTGTTCTATTTGAAAATATATAATAAATTATTGTTAATTACAGTCACTCCATAGTACTATAGAACACTAGAATGTATTCCTCCTATCCTACTGTACTTTTGTATTCGTTAACCAATCTTTAGCTGTTCCTCTCTCCCCTTACCCGTCCCCACCTCTAGTAACCACTGCTCTACTCTCTACCTGCATGAGATCAATGCTTTTTTTCGCTTCTGCTTGTGAGTAAGAACATGCAGTATTTATCTTTCTGTGCCTGGCTCATTTCACTTAACATAATGTTCTTCAGTTTCATCCATGTCGCTGCAAATGATAGAATTTCATTCTTTTTACGGCTAAATAGTATTCCATTGTGTATATATACCACATTTGCTTTATCCATTCATCTGTTGATGGACACAGGTTGATTCCATACCTTGGCTATTGTGAATAGTGCTGCAGTAAACATGGGGTGCATGTATCCCTTTAATGTACTGATTTCCTTTCCTTTGGATATTTACCTAATAGTGGCGTTGCTGGATCATGATAGTTCTATTTTTAGTTTTTTGAGGAACGATTTTACTGTTTTCCATAATGGCTGAACTAATTGACGTTCCCACCAACAGTGTAAGAGTTCCCCTTTCTCCTCATCCTGCTAGCATTTGTTATTTTTTGTCCTTTTGATAATAACCAAAATGACATAATAACTGGAGTGAGATTACACCTCATTGTGATTTTATCTTTTTCTATTAAAAAAAGGCTAGATACTAAATATTTTAGGCTTTGTGAGCCATACGGTCTCTTTCACAACTACTCATCTCTACCGCTGAAGTGTGAAAGCAGCAAGACAATATGTAAACAAATGAGCGTGGCTATGTTCCAACATAGCTTTGTTTACAAAAATGCAGGATTTGCCTTGTGGGCCATGGTTTGCTCAATGCTGGGCTAGAATAGTTTGCAACCTTGCTGCAAATTGGAATCACCTGAGGATGTTTAAAAACTATTATTGCCTGGCTCCTACCCCAGGCTGCAGGAGTTTTAAAGCTTCCCAGCCTGTAATCCCAGAACTTTGGGAGGCTGAGGCAGGCAGATCACCTGAGGTCAGGAGTTCAAGACTAGCCTGGCCAACATGGTGAAACCCCGTCTCTACTAAAAATACAAAAATTAGCCGGGCGTGGTGGCGCGTGCCTGTAATCCCAGCTACTCGGGAGACTGAGGCAGAAGAATCCCTTGAACTAGGAGGCAGAGGTTGCAGTGAGCTGAGATCACGCCACTGCACTCCAGCCTGGGTGACAGAAAAAAAGGCTCAAAAAAAAAAAAAAAAAAAAGCTTCCCAGGTGATTCTAATGTGCAGCAAAATCTGGGAACCACTAGTCTGGAACCTTGTTATTCAAACTACCATCCTCAGGAAAGAAGCATCCATATCGACTAGGAGCTTTATCTTGTTTTGGTTTTTGTTTTTTAATGGATTTTGTATTCTTTCTACTGTTTGTGGTTTTTCAATTTATTAGACCCAGGATATCCTCGTAAAAACTACTAGAATGGATGGAATTTGTTAAATGGCTGCATATACAAAAATCAAAGGTCAGGCGCGGTGGCTCATGCCTATAATTCCAGCATTTTGGGAGGGTGAGGTGGGGGGATCACCTGAGGTCAACACTTCAAGACCAGCCTGGCCAACATTGTGAAACCCCATCTCTACTAAAAATACAAACAATTAGCTGGGTGTGGTGGCGGGCGCCCGTAATCCCAGCTACTTGGGAGCCTGAGGCAAGAGAATCATTTGAGGCAGAGGTTGCAGTGAGCCAAGATCACACCACTGCACTCCAGCCTGAGCAACAAGAGCGATATGTTGACTCAACATATATCTATAAGAGGAATCACTAGGTAAAAACAGAAATTAGAGAAAATATTACATTCATGTTATCCTATACATATTTATTTGTTTACTTATTTATTTATTTTTGGTACACGATCTTACTTTGTCACCCAGGTTTGGAGTGCAGTGGTGCGAACATGGCTCACTCACTGCAGTCTCAACCTCCTGGGCTCAAGTGATCTTCCTGCCTCAGCCCCCTGAGTAGCTGGGACCACAGGTGTGCACCACCATGCCCGGCTAATTTTTAAGTTTTTTCTAGAGATGAGGGTCTCACCATGTTGGTCAGGCTGGAAAATACTTTACATTTTAATGAGAGGTATACCTAGATTTTTAAAACTATAAACTTCTATTGAAGTATATAAACAAAATATGAATATGCAATGACAGCATGTTCTTGGATGGGAAGATCTAATCTCAAAATATCACTTCCCCAAAATTAATGTATAAATTTTGTGCAATCCTGATTTTATTCCAGAAAAGAGATATTTTTGTTTGATTTTTTTAATTGAATGAAATGGTCTTATAGTTTTTATGGAAAAAATAATGTCTGAAATAAGTAATAAAATTATGGGAAAATAATATCGAGGTGGGATTAATATTACTGGCTATTAAAACATACTATAAACCACTGAATTAAACTAAGAACTTGGTAATGAGGGGCCATGAAGCAAAAAAGAGATGACTCAACACAAACTAGGTAGAAGAAGCTCATGTGGAAAGCAGACCATCTAGACCCATGTGAGAACTATTATCCCCCTTCTACACTGGCCATACTCATTTGTGTGTGTATACATATATATTGTTTACAATTATGTATGTATTATTTACAATTATGTATATTAAACTTTCATTAGGTAGAATTTTTACCGCCAAAAAAATTTTTTTGGAGGCAGCGTCTCACTCTGTCACCCCAGCTAGAGTGCAGTGGTGCAATCATAGCCCATTGCAGCCTTCAATCTCCCAGGCTCAAGCAATCCTTCCACCTTAGTCTCCGAAGTAGCCAGGAGTATAGGTGTGTGCCACCGTGCCTGACTAATTTTTTTATTTTTCAGAGACAGGGTCTCCCTATGTTGCCCAAGCTTGTCTCAAACTCCAGGACTCAAGCAATCCTCCTGTCTCAGCCTCCCAAAGTGCTCAGGCTACAGGCGTGAGGCACAGAGCCTGGCCTAACCCAATTTTTTTTTTTAATTTTAACATTAAAAAGCTGAGTCTTAAAAAATTCTTGGGTCAAAAAATTATAATTATATGCTATTTTAAAAGTAATAAAAATGAGAAAATTTAGATCAGTCATTCAGGATGGCATGGCTACAGACAAAAATAAGAACATTTAGAAAAATATATGATACAACCAAAACTATACTCAGAATAATATTCTTAGCCTTAAACTTCGTATTATTGAAGGAAATTTAAAAACTCTTCAATGTTAAAAGTTAGAAAAAATATGCATAAATTTTGCAATATTTACGGTGAAGTTTTGATATCCTTAAATAATGGTTTGAGAATTGTATTTCCACTTAGGCTAGACAAAGATGCAAGGGAATACTGCTCCCATGTTAACAACAACAACCAAAAGAAAAAAATAAAGCCAGAAAATCTACAAAATCAAAACTTTTCTTGAGCCTATCAGAGAAAGGAGATTGCCAGGCAACAGGTGAACTGAATTCGAAAAGGTGGCAAGCACCTCCAAGGACAGGTGAGACCTCTGACAGAACACGGGAGGAAAAACTCACAGCCAAAAAAGTGGGTAAAAAAGCAACTGATATTTTGACATATACTTAAAGGCCAAATGCATGTGAAAATAACAGTAGAAACTCTGGGAACCCCCCACACACGGTGTGCCCACTGACTAACCAGCTTGCTTTCATGGACTTAATATGGTACTTAAAGAGAAAGACTAGGGGCAGAGCAGAAGACCTGATGGAGCCCCCTTAGTGGGATGGGTGTACAGACAGAGAGTGGCTGCCTCTTGAGGACAAGCACAAAACCCAGGACTTTTTGTCATACAAAGCAAAACACATCTGCCACTGGGGCAGGATCAGAAAACACTCTCACCCCCAGTCCTCAGCAAAAGGTCAGCTGTCACTGGGGAGGGGTAGATTACAGCGAAAGCTATCACTGCTAGGCAAGATGGAGAAACCTATTCATGCCCAGAATCTTTGTTACAAAGCAAAGGTTTCTCACAAAAGGGACAGAACCAAGAAATTTGCTCTTGGAAGTTACAAGGCAGAATTCAGCTGCCATAGAGGGAAGGGACAGGATTATGGAGAAACTCCCACACTTGAGGCTCAGGCCCCCAGGGCCTGAATAAGACAAAGGTTGGAACAGGAAGGCCAAGAAAACCACCCTGCCCCCATCATGGGCAGCAAACAGCACAGAACTTCTGGGAGAGGGGCCAAAGTCTGGAGAGAAACATCCCCGTCCCCTCCCCCACTCTGGTGGCCAAGTGTGAAGGGCCAGCTGAAAGTTGAGGATGGAGCAGAAACACTGAGAAAAACCTTCTGCCATTCCAGGCCTCATAGGAAACTCAAGATGTCAGTGTGGAGGAATATGAAGTCAATAGTATAATAATGATAACTGTAGTAACAACAAAATCTAAACCTAGCTCAACTACTGATTAGATTTACCACCCTAGTAGCCTGATGGGTGAAGAGGCATGGCCATTTTCAGAAGTAAACACTATTTACATCAGTCACTCTTATTCTTTTATATATAATGTCTGGCATTCAGTAAAACTTACAAGGCAAAAGAGTTAAAAAGAAAAAAAAAAAAGAAGCCAATTTTCAAGAGATAAAGCAGTAAACAGAACCAGACTGAGAGATGGCCCAGAGGTTGAAACTGTCAAAGTAACTGTAAAAATGCTATGATTAATATGTTAAAGGATTTAGTGGAAAATGTGGACCACATGCACGAACATATACAGAATTTCAGCAGAGATGGAAATGATTCAAAAAAGAATAAATTGGATACACTAGACATGAAAAACATGTTATTATGGATGAGGAATTCCTTCAATTGCCTTATCAGCAGACTAGAGATAGAAGAAAGAATTAGTAAACTTGACTACAGGTTAGAATAGAAAATTTTCAAAATAAAATCCTGAATTTCAAAAGGTGGCAAGCCCCTCTGAGGAGAGCTGGAACAGAGAGGGGAAAAAAGAGAAAAAGAAAAAGTGGAGAAAAATAGAGCATCCAAGAGCTGTGGGACAGTATGAAATGGCATAATATACATGTAATTCAAGTCACAGACGGAGAATAGAAAGAGATAAAATGTCGGAAGAAATAATTGAAAAGATAATTGCTGAGAATTTTCCAAAATTAATAAAAGACAACAAATCATCAACCTAAATGTTTAGAGAAGCCCAAGCAGAATATATACAAAGGGCTACGCCCAGTGGCTCATGCCTGTAATCCCAACATTTTGAGAGGCCAAGGCGGGTGGATCACCTGAGGTCAAGAGTTTGAGATCAGCCTGGCCAACATGGTGAAAACCCATCTCTAATAAAAATACAAAAATTAGATGGGCATGGTGGTGCATGACTGTAGTCCCAGCTACTTGGGAGGCTGAGGCATGGGAATCACTTGAACCCAGCAGGCAGAGGTTGCAGTGAGGCAAGATAAGAGGAAAATCTTGAATGCAACCACAGTAAAAAAGAAACACTCCAAAAAAAGAAACCAGCCAGGCACGGTGGCTCATGCCTGTAATCTCAGCACTTTAGGAGGCATACCCGGGCAGATCACCTGAGGCCAGGAGTTCGAGACCAGCCTGGCCGCGTGTGGCACTCACCTGTAATCCCAGCTACTTGGGAGGCTGAGGCATGAGAATCATTTGAACCCGGGCGGCAGAGGTTGCAGCGAGCCAAGATTGCACCACTGCACTCCAGCCTGGGCGACAGAGCAAGACTCTGTCTCAAACAAATAAACAAACAAAAAGATAAGAATTACATCATTACAAAGATGAGCAAAATGTATCAAGCACTATGCAAACTAGAAGACAATGGTGCAACTTCTTTCAAGTACTGAAAGAAAAACTCATCATAGAATCCTATATGCCCAGCAAAAGTATCTTTCAAAAATGTAGGTAAAATAAAAACTTTATAAGACAAAAAAAAAAAAAAAAAGAAAACTAAGAGAATGTGTTGCCAGCAGATCTGAACTATAAGAAATGTTAAAGCACATTCTTTAAGCAGAAGGAATATGATCCCAAATGAGAAACTGCATCTACACAAAGGGAGAAACTGGAAAACTCATACAATGATGGTGGGAAGGGCCCAGTCTCTATGGAAAACAGCTTGGCAGTTCCTCAAAAAGTTAAACATGAAATTCACATATGACTCAGCAATTTCACTCCTAGGAATATACTCTAGAGAACTGAAACAGGCATTCGCAGAAAAACTTGTACACAAATATTCATAACAGAATTGTTCACTATAATGAAAACAACCAAAATGGAAACAGCCTAAAATAGAAACAACCCAAATATCCATCAGCTGATGAATGGATAAACAAAATTTGGTGTATCCACATAATGAAATATTATTTAGCCATAAATAATGAAATACTGTTACATACTACAATGTGGATGAAACTTAAAAACATTATTCAAAGCAAAAGAAACCAAAAACAAAAGGCTACATTATGTGATTGCATTTCTATGAAATGTCAAGAATAACCAAATCCATAGAGTCAAAGGAGACTAGTGGTTTCTAGGTGCTGGAAGAGGAAAATAATGTGTACGGGTTTATTCTGGGAATGATTTAAAAGTTCTGGAATTAGATAGTGGCAGTGGTTGCACAAACTTGTAAATATACTAAAAAGCACTGAATTGTATACTTTAAAATTCTAGATTTTATGATATATAAAGTATATCTCAATTTTTAAAATGAAGAAATAATGAAGTGTTTTCATCTATGAGAATGACAAACACTGATGATGCTCATATTGTTGGGGCTATGGGGAAAAAGACACATACATTGCTTGCGTCCCTTGTTGAGAATAACTCAGTACTATATGTTATAATGCATTAAAAATGCACGTGCTCAGCCTCAGCAATTCCAATGACAGGATTTTATCATAAGGGAATAATTGAATGCATGTGCTAGGATGTAGGTGAACAGATGTTCTTCACAGGATTATTTATAAAGTGAAAATGAGAAAAACTTTTGTCTAAAAATAGGGGGCTATTTAAATAATTGTAATCCATTCAACATTAAACAGATAATTATATCATATTATCACTGACATGGGAAGTGATCCAAATACAATCTTAGGTGAAATGAAAGCAGGATATAAAATGTTGTATGCAGTGTAATCTATTTCTGTAATACACAGATCTAGTCATTATAGCCTGAAATATATATCACTGAGTATTAACAACAGTTTTTTTTGAGCAGTATGTTAAGTGTTTTTTGTATGTGAATATGCATTGTCTAATTTTTCTGCAATTAATATGTACTGCTTATTTAATTAAAAACTACTGAGTTTTCAAAACATATATGCCAAACTTAATATCATCTATATTGAGACAACATCTATATTGAGACAAAGTGGCATTATGCACCCCAGAAATGATACACTTTTGACAGTATTACCTATGTAATGTTCCTGCCAGAAAAGTCAAATCCAAATTTAATTATGTGGAAACAAATACAATTTTAAGGATATTCTGCTAAACATGTGTCATGGACTCTTCAAATGCCAGCATCCCAAAAAGAAAAAGACAGGCTGGGAGGCTATTTAGGTAAAGGCCACTAAATAAGTATTACAATTAAATATAATTCATTATCTTTGATTATGCCCAGCACATTAGATAAAAATAAACCTATAGAAAAACATTTTTGTAAAATTGGTTAGAAAAAAGAGAATAATAACAAGCTTCTAGAAAGAAAAAAACAATGATCATATCTAAGCAAAACATGAATCAGATGGCTTCAGTCTTCTCAACACAAACACTCAGAAGCCAGAAAGGGAATGGAGCAATGCCTTCAAAATTCAGAAGGAAAAGATTTTCAAAAATAGGATTCCAAACCCAGCCAAATAATCAGTTAGGCAATAGGGTAGAATATAGAAATTTTCAGACATGTGGGATCCCAAATAGTTACCTTCTCTCAAGAAGTCACTGAAAGGTGCTTTCTTCCCAAGCAAGAAAATAAACCAGGAAAGAAAAAAATCCATTAAATCAGAAAACAAGAGAACCAGCATGAGATAAGTGAAAGGAATCCCTAGGACGATGCTGACGTGAGATGCCAGGATGGCCGCTGGCCCAGAGGGCAACATGTCCAGACAGAATCTGCATGACTCAAATAAGGAGTACAATGAGGTCTCTTACCACTTAGTTCTCAGGCTTTGTACAACCTTGTAAACCTTATGAAATATTAGATGATGTGTTCTACCAAAAAGGAAGAAATCAAGGAGAAAGACCAGAGATCCAAGAAACAGGAACTGCAACCCAAGAGAAAGGCAGAAAGTTTCAATGACGACAACAAATGGAGGTCCGCAGATGGTAGTTATGCAGTAGGCCTTGGGAGAAATTAGCCCAAATAAGAGAAAAATGAAAGTCTCTGGTAAAGAGGTTTCCGTGAAAAAAAATTGGAGCTGCTATATTACGTTTTGAAACTGACCTTGTGGAAATTGCATGGGGGGACTATTTGAGGGTACAGGAAGAATTAGCTATGATAACAATGAAAAGTAAGAAAAGGCAATTATTAACTTTAAAAATAACAAAAAATAATATTCACAATATACAACTCAACTGTGAATATTTTTGTTTCATAATAATATAAACACCAAATATAAGTCTAACCCAAAATTACAGTATTGTTCTAATGGTACGGGAAATGGAAATAGTGACAGAGGTGCGAGAGATAAGTCTTTAATAAGAAGTTAACAGATAATATATCAATTTGTTAAATCAATGAATAGCATTACATATATATTATTTACTATTATGAATTAAGTCAATGCCAGAAGAAAGAGCAAACAGAGTCCAAATTGGTTCCCTCTAGAAAGAGGGGATAAAGAAGTGGAGATGTATGGGACAGGGAACTCTTTATGTTATCAGCCTTCTAGTTCCATTTGACTTTCAAAACTATGTGCATTGTATAATTTTAATAAGAATTAGTTTAGGCCAGGCCCAGTGGCTCATGCCTGTAATCCCAACACTTTGGGAGGCCAAGGTGGGCAGATTCTTGAGCCCAGGAGTTTAAAACTAGCCTGGGCAACATGGCGAAACTTAGCCTCTACAAAAAATACAAAACTTAGCTGGGTGTGGTGGTGTCTGCCTACAGTCCCAGCTAGTTGGGAGGCTGAGGTGAGAGAATCACCTGAGCCCAGGAAGTCGAGGCTGCAGTGAGCTATGATCATGCCACTTCACTCCAGCCTGGGCAACAGAGTGAGACCCTGTCTCAAAAAGGGGGAAAAAAAAAAAAAGAATTTGTTG
Source organism: Pan troglodytes (assembly GCF_028858775.2). Lineage (NCBI taxonomy): Eukaryota > Metazoa > Chordata > Mammalia > Primates > Hominidae > Pan > Pan troglodytes. Next base: position 20,499,264 of record NC_072402.2, on the reverse strand, counting down.
AAAATCAATGTTTTATCAGATCTTACTAAAGTTCTGTGAAATTTCACTATAGTCATTTTGAAATGCTAATATATAAGAGCATTTCAACAAATTTGAGACAAATGATAGACTATCTTGAGAAACACTGAAATGATATTGGCTAGGAAAATCACTGAATGATGAACATTGCTCAGAGAAGGCTCCCTGGAAGAAGTGCATTATAAACTGGGATGATGTGTGTGCATAGAAAAAGGCCTTGGATAAAAAGTTCTAAAGGGAGAGTATGAAAATCAAACCAGGATTTTAGATTTTTCCAAGGCTATCACTCTAGCTTTCTTAAATGTCCCACCAGGAACACTTATTCCTATGTCTCCATAGAGCTTCCTTGGGCTCCTCTGGACAATACTGGCATAGTATAAAAGGAATTTTTTCTTAGGTGATGGATTTATAGTCAAGGCAGGCATTTATGCTCGAAGGTATCTGAAAAGCATCGTATATCCACTAATTCATCAACTCAACACATACCCACTGATAACTACAACCTGTCAGACCAGAGCGAGGCACCACAGAGATGATGATGAAAATAACCAAGGTTTCTGGCCAAAGGACAACAGCTTGGGAAATGGGATTCCTACAGCAGCTGGCAGGACTATCATGGAACCCACCAAATCTTCCTAGGCCATGAATCTTAAAGTTCCAAATGTTTCCTCAGACAGGGAATGTGAACCCCAGACAACACTCATACCTCCCTGGCCCCCAGGCCAGGAAGTACAGGAAATTCTACTTTCACCATGATTAACGTGGAGGGTGCATAAAAAGACAAATTGATGCTTCCAACAGGGAAACTAAAATGTGTTTGTGAGGAGACAAGGCTAAAATGAAAGCAGCAACATTTAATCTAAACCATTTCCTGTGACTTGGATTTCTTTTTTAAAAAAATTGGCCGCCTTATCACTTTCTTAGTCACCTTTTCTCTAGGCTTATTGGAGGCGTAGCCCCTCCTAGCAACTTCCCATCTGCTGGAAAACAGAATCAAGAGAATGAGGAGTGTGATGACGCATCCTTCACTGGGTGAAAATATTAGGAGAAAAGCAATAAATGCACTACCATTTGCATAAAACCTATTAATGCCCTCTTCAGACTAATGAAATGAATTTTACATCACCAAGAAAGCAGCTGTGACCCACTGCTCCTAGTAATGAGAAGTATTTGGAACGATCTGCAACACCGCCACTCCTAAAAGCAACATCATTGACTTTAGTACCCTCTAATTAAAATACTTTCATTCTTGGACAGAGAAGACACATCTTGATCAAAATTCAGCTAATAGGTCTCCTCTTTGCTCAAAACGCTGTTAGGTTTCTTGTGTTCCTGTTTTTCTCATGCTCGTGCAGATCCATGGCATTTCAAACCTTTAAAATAAAAACTAATGTCTTTTCTATTTTTTTCCTACTGGCAATCACATTGGGGTGGTGGGGGCGTGTGGTACAATCTCAGTCAAGAGGTCCTCTCTTGTGTGGGTGCTGGCATAACACTGGCCGTATACAATGGCCAAGCAAAGCGACATTCTGTCCTGCTGTGCTTTACACGTAAATAGAGAATGGATGAGGTTCTCATAGCCCAGGGGTCCGCGGCTTCCGCGAGGGTAGCGTCGGGGGCCGCTGCAGAGATTGGAAGAGTACCCGCCGGGAATGGGAGGGAAGACGCGGGGAAGGTGGAGAATAGGAATCATGTGTGTTCCTCGAGTGTACAACCCACATTTGAGTGACAAATCACGAGGACATTCGACAAAAACAACTAAGCGCAAAGCCGCCCGAATCCATCTCCCTCTCTGTGCGTGTGCCTTTTCAACTAACTTTGGGAACTCGTATAGACCCAGCGTCGCTCCCCGCGCCGCCTCGCCTCCACTTTGGTTTCCCGCGTCCTGCCCGCCCTCTTCGGTGCCTCCTCTTCCTCCGGGGCAAGGATGGAGGATCTCTTTAGCCCCTCAATTCTGCCGCCGGCGCCCAACCTTTCCGTGCCCATCTTGCTGGGCTGGGGTCTCAACCTGACCTTGGGGCAAGGAGCCCCTGCCTCTGGGCCGCCCAGCCGCCGCGTCCGCCTGGTGTTCCTGGGGGTCATCCTGGTGGTGGCGGTGGCAGGCAACACCACAGTGCTGTGCCGCCTGTGCGGCGGCGGCGGGCCCTGGGCGGGCCCCAAGCGTCGCAAGATGGACTTCCTGCTGGTGCAGCTGGCCCTGGCGGACCTGTACGCGTGCGGGGGCACGGCGCTGTCAGAGCTGGCCTGGGAACTGCTGGGCGAGCCCCGCGCGGCCACGGGGGACCTGGCGTGCCGCTTCCTGCAGCTGCTGCAGGCATCCGGGCGGGGCGCCTCGGCCCACCTCGTGGTGCTCATCGCCCTCGAGCGCCGGCGCGCGGTGCGTCGTCCGCACGGCCGGCCGCTGCCCGCGCGTGCCCTCGCCGCCCTGGGCTGGCTGCTGGCACTGCTGCTGGCGCTGCCCCCGGCCTTCGTGGTGCGCGGGGACTCCCCCTCGCCGCTGCCGCCGCCGCCGCCGCCGCCGCCGCCAACGTCCCTGCAGCCAGGCGCGCCCCCGGCCGCCCGCGCCTGGCCGGGGGAGCGTCGCTGCCACGGGATCTTCGCGCCCCTGCCGCGCTGGCACCTGCAGGTCTACGCGTTCTACGAGGCCGTCGCGGGCTTCGCCGCGCCTGTTACGGTCCTGGGCGTCGCTTGCGGCCACCTACTCTCCGTCTGGTGGCGGCACCGGCCGCAGGCCCCCGCGGCTGCAGCGCCCTGGTCGGCGAGCCCAGGTCGAGCCCCTGCGCCCAGCGCGCTGCCCCGCGCCAAGGTGCAGAGCCTGAAGATGAGCCTGCTGCTGGCGCTGCTGTTCGTGGGCTGCGAGCTGCCCTACTTTGCCGCCCGGCTGGCGGCCGCGTGGTCGTCCGGGCCCGCGGGAGACTGGGAGGGAGAGGGCCTGTCGGCGGCGCTGCGCCTGGTGGCGATGGCCAACAGCGCTCTCAATCCCTTCGTCTACCTCTTCTTCCAGGCGGGCGACTGCCGGCTCCGGCGACAGCTGCGGAAGCGGCTGGGCTCTCTGTGCTGCGCGCCGCAGGGAGGCGCGGAGGACGAGGAGGGGCCCCGGGGCCACCAGGCGCTCTACCGCCAACGCTGGCCCCACCCTCATTATCACCATGCTCGGCGGGAACCGCTGGACGAGGGCGGCTTGCGCCCACCCCCTCCGCGCCCCAGACCCCTGCCCTGCTCCTGCGAAAGTGCCTTCTAGGTGCTTGGTGGTCAGAGACGGGTCATCTGTCGCTAAGGCGCAACCTCCAGGGAACTCGAGGCCTGCCAGGGTCTGTCCAGATCACAAGGGGCAGGAGAGTCTGTGAGAGAGTGACACTGAAGTTGTCCCCTTCCTCCACTCTCCTATTCCCTTCTCATGTTTACATTTCCCTACGCATTTCCAGTTTCTCTTCTTCCCTACAGTTCCTCTCGTATCTCCCCATTTGGAGACAGCGAGCCACTGGAAAGTTGTAAAAACAAAAACAGTTATTTTTGCAGTTTTCTTTCACGCGTTTATAGTGCTCTGGATAATGCCATTTATTTTTGCTGAATTACCCAACTTTCAGTATTTGCTGTGTTATCATCTGTATTTACTTATTTTGAATCGTGCTTAAATCAAATGTACCTTCAGCACCTGCAAGTTTGCCTTTTCTTTCCAGGAGGAAAATCCCCACGTTGCTCTCCCTGGGGAGTCTGAGAATTATACCAGTGCTGTCAGAAATGTAATCATGCTGTCATTTCAGAGCCACAGAGTATTTATAAAATAAAAACCTTTCCCACGGAGCATTTGGGACTTTTTTTTTTTTTTTTAACATAGTAATGTATTTTCTCAGAAGAAAATCAGCGTGGCCTTTATTTCCAGTCTAGTTTCCACTTCAACAGAAGCTGAGGTTGTAGGAAGGAAACAAAAGCTTGACTTGGTGTCTTTCAAATATACTTGGTTTCTGTTGGAAATCGTCCCTGTGCCCCCAGCAGCCTCTAAAGGTGTAAGCTGTGCCCAGATGGAGCCTCTCCATACAAAGTCCCCAGCAAACCAGAGAAAGGAAGCTTCAAGGTGGTGCATATGGGTGGGGCTCAGTGTCCCAGATGGAGCCTCAAAGAGATTTGCAGCTAGGAAGGAAGTCAAAACCTCAGAATGCTGCATGTGTATATAAAACTCCCTTGTTAAAAAAATGAATTCAATGCCTGTTGGTGTGGATAGCTGAGAACAAGGTCAAGAGCGGATTTGATCAGTAACCTCTTCCTCTCAACTGTTCTTGGTTCTAGACAGAAGTGGCAGCACTTATGAACAATATATCCATGGGTTTATCAGTGATTTTTGTATGAGGATCTAAAGCTTTCCATTATAGTGTTTCTTGTTCATGCACAAATGCAGGCCTAAGATGCAGAAAGGGGAAATGATTGTTTAAAGCTCTTTGTAGAGCCAATGCTGAGGGCTGTTTTGTTCACTAATATATTCCAAATGCTTAAACAATGCTTGACATGTAGTAGGCTCTCAATATATATTTGTTGAGTAATTCATCATGTGAGTTAGAGATAGAACAAATAAAAGATATACGAAAGAAAATCTTCACTAAGCTTTCTTTACCTTCCTCCAAAATTTTGACAGCAGATGTTCCAGAGTTGTAGCTTTTCCTTCCTCTCTTTGTTCCTCCTTACCCTGTTGAGGATGCAATGGTCTGCAAAATACCAGGAATAAATCAGCCAAACAGAGGATACAGTTGTCTTCATGAACCCAAGTCTGGATTATACCATTATTTATTCATTAATAAACATTTATTACCTACTTATTTTGTGCCAGTTAATAAGCTAGGCATTGGAGATGCTGAGATGAATAAGGCACATTTTCCCCTCAAAGACGTTATAGTCAAATGTAGGAAACAATCTGACAATTACACTGCAGTGTCACCTGTGTTATAACAGGGGAATTCAGTCAGGGTGCCAGAAGAACTGAAGAGGAGAATCTGACAATCTTGGGGGACTATGAGGGGACATTAGGAAAGACTCACCAAAAGAAGCTCTTGAAGGCTGGTTTGGGGGTGACCCTTCGGGTCAGGAAAGGTGTTCTAGGCAACGGGAATAGCACTGCAAAGCATAGAAGAGACAGAACATAGCATAGTCAAGTAATGACAATAGCTTTAGGGTGCCTTTGGGGCCTGACCTAATGAGATACGTGGTCAGAGAAATTCAGCCTGGCCCCAGTGAAGACAGGTCTGTGTGCCAAGCCAAGAAAGCAAAAAGTAGCCTTTGAAGAATTTAATCAGTTATAATTTGACCCAATTTCAATTTTAGAAAGGTCATCTCAATGATGGCATGAAGGATCACCAAATGGAAGGGTAGGGGGGAATTCTTAGATGAGAAATCAAGGCAGAATCTCAGAGAGTCTTCAGAATACGATTCCTAATGTTGGACCACTTCGAATGCGCTCAAGAGAGATAATAAATTTAAAGCAGCTGAGACAGGTTTTCTGTTTTCTGCAGTTAAGACTACCCTAACAGAAAAGCTTACTCAGCTGGCTTCAACTTATTATTTCACATGACAAGAAGTCTGGTGGTAGGGCTGTGCCAGGGTTGGTTAAGTAAGTAGCTCAACTTCATAATCAAGGGCTGTGATGGTTAATTTTATGTGTCAACTTGACTGGGTTAAGGGATGCTCAGATAGCTGGTAAAACATCATTTCTGGGTGTGCCTGTGAGGGTGTTTCCAGAAGAAATTAACATTCAAATCATAGACTGAGTGAAGAAGATCAATCCTCACCAGAGGTGGCAAGCATCATCCCATCTGTTGAGGGCCCACCCAAATAGAACAAAAAGACAGAGGAAATGTGAATCCTCTCTCTCTCTTCTTGGGCTGCGACACCCATCTTCTCTTGTCCTTGGACAGTTCACTTCTGTTCTTGGGCCTTCAAACTCCAGGATTTATACCAGCAGCACAAACCCCCACAGCCCCCATTCTCAGGCCTTCAGACTCAGACTAAATTTTACCACCAGCTTTCCTGGTTCTCCAGCTTGCAGACAGTATATGGTAGGACTTTTGGGCCTTCATGGTCACATGAGCCAATTCCAGTAATACATCTCCTCTTATATATCTATATAAATGCTATTGGTTCTGTTTTTCTGGAGCAGCCTCACTCATACAAGGGCTCAGATCCTTTTCCTCTTTCCAGTCTGCCATCTTGAGTGGTGGACTTGACACTCAGGCCAGTTCCCCTTGAGGTCACAAAATGGCTGCTGCAATTCCAGGCATCACATTCAAATGTAACAATGTCCAGAAGAAGAAGGATTTCTCTTTTTTGTACCGTTTATAGAAATGAAACAACATGTCTCAGAAGTCCCCGATAGACTCTCCTAAATGACTCATCTGCCAGAACTATATCACATGTCCATATTTAGACCTATCATTGCAAGAGAAATGGGGCCACCATGATTGGCTTGAACATGGAACTGAGCATATGAATTGTATTGAGGGAGGGATGAAAAAAACTGAGGCTCTACAGTAAAGAAAGAAGAGGAAATGCTAGTTAAAAAGGCAAGAATAAAACTTTTAAACTATTGCAAAAGTGTTATCTAGATTGGTTTTTACAATACAACAGGGGTATTCAGCTCATTGTTACCTAGAAATTTTGAGAATTCTTCATCTGGGTTGGAAATATAGAATACCAACTCAAGAAGTTAATTTGAAATCCAATTAAACTGATGTTTTCCTAGGTTTTGTAGATTTAGTTAAGCCCAATTTATACGGAAGTGCTTCTCTTCTTTAAGCAAGGAATTTCCTCTAATTTTAACCATATCTGAAACTTGAATACATAACTAGATGACTTGGTTCCCATCCCTGGAGGCATTTGTAGGTTAGGAAATTTGAGATATTTCCTCAGGATGGCCATCCTATTGGTGTTGACCCTAATCTGCATTTCTAGAGGCAACACAGAGATTCAGCTGTGTCCTAGTCAAGGAGGCCCCTGAAGGTTATTCAGATTTAGACTCTTGCTAGAGTAGAACATAATATTCACATCACACAGCAAAGGCAAATACACCGGTTGACCCTGAAATTGCTCTCTTTTCTAAGTTATCACCCAAATAGGAAACGACTAGAAGAGAAACCAGATCTACGTACTTGCAGTTTGAAAGAAATCAAAGTTGCCCTATAAAATAGAGACAAACCATTCCTCTATTCTCTACATTTTTTGGAGTTAGATTTTAACCAAACTACTGCACACAGGACTTCAGGGAGCACTTTTCATATTGATGAAGGTGTGAACATCACCAGCAGAATTGAGCAATGTGGTGGTCCTGATTTTATAGAACTTTAAAGACTAAATGCAAAGAATTCTACATCTTAAAGAAAAACCTCAGTAACATAAGGCCAAAATAAGTAAATGTGACTTATGTTGTAATTTGAAATGCAAAGAATGCAGAAAACATCCAGGAGTAATAAACCACACTAGTGATTAGTTATAAACAATATTCAAAAAATAGAATAGTCTGGCTCATCTTGTGGAAGACAGATTTAAAGCATTTTTTTCTAAGGTATGTCCTAAGAGACACAGAAGATGTTAGAAAATTTGAGGAGTTTGCCTTCTATTCCTAAAAATGTTCTGACTTGATCAAAGGGAAAATATTCTAATCAAAATGAATTGTTCTTCTTAAATTAAAATATATTTTGCTGAGTTGGGAGGCAATATAATATTGTGAAAAGAGTAGAATATTCAGAGTCTAAAGACCTGAACTTGACTTTTCTCTGTACAGTTAGTAGCTGTGTGACTTCAGGTGGTTTGCTGAATATTTTTGAGTCTTGGTTTTCTCATCAAGAAAATAGGAGTTAATACTATGTCCTTCATAGGATAATGTACGCAAAATATTTGATTGGGTGGAGGTAAGGGGAATCTAGGTTTGTTTCTTCAGATTCCCTCAATACATGATAGCTAATGTTATTTTCTAATACTGGCTATGAGGGATAAAAATCCAATTGAATAATATTACATGAAGGAAAGCAATAGATCTTGGAGAATTGTCATGGAAAATTAATGCAGCAATGGTAGTACTTAAAAGTAGGGAGTTGGGCCTTACAGAAGGAGTAGTGGGCATTGTTCATTGCCTTCCTAGCATTTATTTCTCCTTTTCTGACAGTTCTCAGATTCTTATTAGAATGTCTATACCTTTTATAAAAAGTCAGCACTTTGAGGAAACCTCAGTGCTCTCCAACTCCAAGACTGTGACTTGATTAGTCCATGCCACTGGAGTAATTTCTCATCCCTCTCACCACCATATCTCGCTCAGGAATGGTCATGGGATGCAATGAGAGTGAGGGAAGTTTTTTAGGGAATCTAGGAAGGAATCTTTTAACTCTTCTGGGAAAGCCATAGAAGTTAGCATGTTCAATGTCTGTTCACACTAAAGGTAAATGAGGGAGCATGTAACCCTAATGGCTGCTGGCAGCCACTTCTCACCAAGAGGGAAGCAAGCCACAAGAGTAAGTCAACATTGTGGATATGGCAAAGTGGAGAGATGAAAAGAACTTAGGTCCTTAATGAACTCACTGTGCTGACAAGACCGAACGCTACTGAGGCCTGGCTATTGGATGTCCTAGGAAATAAGCCAATACAATTTCTTATTGCTTAAAGCAGTTGAGTTGAATTTTTTGTTATTTGTAGCACAAAGCAATCTCTAACTGAAGTAGAAGTTTGGCAAGAAAAAGAGAGTCCCATTTTAGCCTATTGCATAATGGCTTATGTTCTTTATCAAAAAATAGGAATATTCCAAGTATACTTTTATTTAGTCCATCAACCAGTATGTACTGAGGCACTGCATTGGACATTGCATTGGGCACAATGGGACAAATCCGAGAAAATCCGTTACAACGCTCACATTTTAAAAGCTATGTATTCTACAAAGAACCATAACTTTTATGACAAGCATTTTGTTGAGAAATCTCAACCTACAATTATTATTATTTTTATTTTTAGAGACAGGGTCTCACTCTGTCACTCAGGCTGGAGTGTGGTGGGGCAATCACATAACACTTCAGTCTTGAACTCCTGGGCTCAGGCAATGCTTCAACCTCAGCCTCCTGAGTACCTGGGACTGAAGCGTGAGCCACTGTGCCTGGCTTCAACCTACAATTATTAATGTTACAGAATATTATTTGCAAACTCTTTCTATTGCTAATTTTATTAATTAACTCATTCAATTATTTGATACTTATAAAGATTCATTCTATGCAAAGCACTATATGACCTTTATTACATACATAGATATATATCACTTATCACAGATACATGTTTCATTTAAAAGTAGCTTTTGAGTGAAAACTTAGGACCAACTATTGCTATTATGCTGCCCTTTTCCATGGCCAGATTGGAAAGTGACAATAATAAAATGTGATGGGGTAGTATATTAGTTCATTCTCATACCACTGTAAAGGAATACCTGAAGCTTGGTAATTTATAAAGAAAAGAGGTTTAATTGGCTCACAGTTCTACAGGCTGTACAGGGAGCACAGTGGGGAGACCACAGGAAACTTACAATCTGCTCCTGGGGAGACCTCAGGAAACTTACAATCGTGGAGGAAGGCAAAGGAGAAGTAGGCACATCTTACATGACTGGAGCACGAGCAAGAGAGAGAGTAGGGGAGGTGCTGCACACTTTTAAACAACCAGATCTCATGAGAACTCATTCACTACACAGTACCAATGGGGGATGGTACTAAACCATTCATGAGAACTCTGCCCCCATGGTCCAATAACCTCCCAGCAGGCCCTACCTTCAACATTGGGAAATACAATTCAACATGAGATTTGGTGGGAACACAGATCCAAACCATATCATTCCACCTCTCGCCCCTCCAAATCTTATGTCCTTCTCACATTGCAAAATATAATCATGCCTTCCCAACAGTCCCCCAAAGTTTTAACTCATTCAAGCATTAACTCAGTAGTCCAAAGTTTCATCTGAGATAAGGCAAGTTCCTTCTTCCTATGAGCCTATAAAATCAAAAACGAGTTAATTACTAGCAAGATACAATAGTGGTAAAAGCACTGGTTAAATATTTCCCTTCCAAAATGGAGAGATCAGCCAAAAGAAAGGGGCTACAAGCCCCATGCAAGTCCAAAACCCAGCAGGGCTGTCATTACATCTTAAAGCTCCAAAATAATCTCCTTTGACTGACTCCATGTCCCACATCCACAGCACATTGATGCCAGGGATGGGCTCCCAAGGCCTTGGGCAGCTCTGCCTCTGTGGCTTTTCAGGATTCAGCCCCTGCAGCTGTTCTTAAGGGCTGGCATTGAGTGTCTGTGGCTTCTCTGGGTACAGAGTACAAGCAGTCAGTGGCTTTACCATCCTGGGGTCTGGAGGATGGTGGCCCTCTTCTCAAAGCTCCATTAGCAGTGCCTCACTGGGGACTGCGTGGAGGCTCCGACCCCACATTTCCCCTCTGCACTTCCTTAGTAGAGGTTCTCAGTAAGGGCTCTGCCCCTGCAGCAGGTTTCTTCTTGGACATCCAGGCTTCTCCATACACGGTCTGAAATCTAGGCAGAGGCTCCCAAGCCTCAACTCTTGCATTCTGTGCACTCACAGGGTTAATACCACGTGGAAGCCACCAAGGCTTACAGCTTGCACCCTCTGAAGCAGCAGCCTGAGCTGTGTCTGGGCCCCTTTTAGCCATGACTAGAGCTGGGGCAGCTGGGATGCAGGGAGTAGTGTCCTTAGGCTGTGCAGGGCAGGGGGACCCTGAACCTGGCCCAGGAATTCATTCAGTCCTCCTAGGCCTCTGGGCCTGTAATGGGAAGGGCTGCCACAAGATCTGAAATGCCTTTGAGGCCTTTCCCCTATTGTCTTGGCTATCAGCACTTGCCTTCCTTTTAGTTATGCAAATTTCTGCAGGCTGCTTGAATTCCTCCCCTGAAAATGGGCTTTTCTTTTCTATCACATGGCCAGGCTACAAATTTTCCAAACTTTTACACTCTGCTTCCCTTTTAAATATAAGGTCCAGTTTCAGGTCATTTATTTGCTCATACATATAAGCACAGGTTGTTAAAAGCAGCAAGATCACATTTCTAAGCTGCTTAGAAATTTCTTCCACTAGATACCCTAAATCATTACTCTCAAGTTAGAAGTTTCACTGCTCCATCGGGAAGGGGCACAATGCCTTCAAGTTTTTTGCTAAAGCATAACAAAAGTAACCTTTGCTCCAGTTCCCAATAGGTTCCTCATTTCCATCTGAGATCTCTTCAGCCTGGACTTCATTGTCCATATTACTATCAGCATTTTGGTCACAAAAGTCACTAGGAAGTTCCAAATTTTCCTTCATCTTCCTGTCTTCTTCTGAGCCCTCCAAACTGTTTCAACCTCTGCCCATTACCCAGTTCCAAAGCTGTTTCCACATTTTCAGGTATCTTTATAGCAATCCCCGACTCATGATACCAATTTTCTGTACTAGTCCATTCTTGCACTGCTATAAAGAAATACCTGAGGCCGGGCATGGTGGCTCACACCTATAATCCCAGCACTTTGGGAAGCCAAGGTGGGCGGATCACCTGAGGTCGGGAGTTTGAGACCAGCCTGACCAACATAGAGAAACCCCAACTCTACTAAAATACAAAATTAGCCAGGCGTGGTGGCACATGCCTGTAATCTCAGCTACTTGGGAGGCTGAGGCAGAAGAATTGCTTGAACCCAGAAGGCAGAGGTTGCAGTGAGCAGAGATTGTGCCGTTGCACCCCAGCCTGGGCAACAAGAGCAAAACTCCGTCTCAAAAAAAAGAAAAGAAATACCTGAGACTGGGTAGTTTATAAAGAAAAGAGGTTTAATTGGCTTATGGTTCTGCAGGCTGTACAGGGAGCACAGTGACTTCTTTTCTGGGGAGGCCTAATGGAAACTTACAATCATGGCAGGAGGTGAAGGAGAAGCAGTCACATTTTACATGGCTGGAGCCGGAGCAACAGAGAGAGTGAGGAGGTGCTGCACACTTAAACAACTAGATCTTGTGAGAAATCACACACTATACAATACCAAGGGGGATGGCTTTAATCCATTCATAAGAACTCCACCTCCATGATCTGATCACCTCCCACAAGGCCCCACCTTCAACACTGGGGGATATAATTCAGTGTGAGATTTGGTGGGGGCACAGATCCAAACCATATTAGGTAGATTATTACAGTAATGGCCCCCAGTGAATAACTCCTCCTAATATCCACTCTTGGGTAATCTTTCCTCACACGGAGTCTGAATTTGGTCATGTGACCTTCTTTGGCCAATGGGGCATTGTGTACAGATGTTTCACAAGTAGGAACTCAATAAACATTTATACATGACAGCTTGCCCTTTCAGAAAAGCTGATGTGACATTGTCATGCTATGAAGACCATGTGGAAACAGAGGCCTAACCACTCAGCCATCCCAGCTGGGCATAGCCTCCAACTGACTCTCCAGCTATTAATAAATGCACCCGCGTGAGTGGGCCCAGGGGAGATCAACAGAAGAACTGTTGAGTTAACACACAGAACTGAGAGACATAATAAATCATTTTAAGCCGGTAAGTTTCAGGGTGGTTTGTTTCACAGCAAAAGGTAACTAAATAATCGATAGACTGGTAAAATGGTGGTGAATGCATTAAAAAAGGGAGTCAGAAAACCCAGATTTCAGAAGACCTGGATTCTAGTCTCCAATAACATGTCAAATTGGGATGTTTAACTGCTTATCATATAATTTGATGAGATTTCACACCAATAATGAAATGAGAGAGCTCCAAGGGGAAGGTTAAATTCAAGGGATAGAGTCAGGCCCTAACCAAATCCCCTTTTTTTCTTGTGATGAAGCTCCTGCTATTGACATACTTTAGCAGTTCTAGTATTGTTGTATTAAGCAAGATATTCAATAGGAATAATAATAATTGTTAAAATAATTAAATAGGAAGCCATTAGACTGATGTGTCTCTGATGCCCTGGGTTCCTACTTAAGCAAACCAAAAGCTAACTTAGAATTTAAAAGAAAATGAAACTTGAGCTCAGCCAATTACAAGAGGCCAACTGGGCATTAGTCATATTGTCTTGAACTTCCCACTGGGATAATCCAAATGAGGCAACTGCTTAAACTTTTACCAATAAAATAATTTCTTTGCTCTGCTTCTGCATTCACCCTATAAAGGGCTTCCCCTTGAACCCTTTCAGAAGAGCCCAAGCCACTGCCAGTTTGGAGCTGCCTGACTCATGAATCACTGTCTGCCTAAATAAACTCGAAAATTGTAATGTGCCAAAGTTTATCTTTTAACATAATCCTAATAGCTAAAATGTGTTAAATGATTTCTGTGAAGCAGGTATATGCTTGGCACTTTACAACCATTAACTAATTTAATCTTCATAGCAACCTGAAAGGCATATATCATAATCATCTCCAGTTTACACATAAGGATACAGATAAACAATTGGGGCTAAAGATAACTTGCTCAGCCTGTGTCATGTGCTTCCCCACCTCCTCTGAAAAGATAATAGCCAAGAAGTCAATCGTATCTTAAGCTACAGGTCTTGCTTTACAACCCTATGTATCTGTTAAAGTCTCAGCCAGGACACACAGTGAGAGAGTATTGGATAGAACATGGCTACCTGAAGAGCAAAATGCATTTTAGAAAAACAGTATATAATTATGTTAAGCATTTTCATCATTTCAACCCCCAAACAATCCAAGTAAATGATTCATTTGCTGGAAATGGAGAAGAATGTCAGCTGTCCACCAAAATCCATTCTCCCTTTCTTATGCACTGCTTGGCCAGAGACTACATTTCCCAGCCTACTTTTTACTTAGCTATAGCTGCGTGGCTCAGTTCTCAGCAACAGGATATGAGCAAAAGTTACCTGTGTGTCTTCCGGGTTTGGCCTCCTTCATGTTCTCTTTCCCTTTGCTGTTGGCCAGAACACATGATGTGACAGTCACACACTGTGGCAGTGACTCAGGTTCAACCATGCAGATGAGGACAGCATGCTAGTGCTAGAGTAGTAGCCGGGCAGACAAGAACAGGGCAGGAGAGGCCCCCTGCCAGGAATGTCAGGTGATCATCAGATGATAGTCAGGTGTTTGTTAAGTTGTCTCGCTAAAATAATAATTGGGCGCACCCACCACCAGGGAAAGGCAGTCTCTTAGCAGATAGAAAACACCTGAACTCGTGATCAGCCGCTTCCTGAAAAAGATCTCAGAAGTTGGGCAAGCGGGCTCAAGCATGTGCACTAAGGCAAAATGGGGGAGTTGAACTGATATAAGACCTTCCTCTAGGAACACCTGACTGGTATGGGAAAAATGCCTCAAATGAGCATGTGCACAACTTCAGTAAACACACTGTACATGCTGACAGCCTGCTCCAAGGAAAAATCAAGGGAGAAGAAACACAAATCTCAGAACCATGACAATGTATAGAAACCCCAAGTCAAGTGTCGAACAGACCACTTGGATCTCTCTCTCTCTCTCTTTTTTTTTTATTATACTTTAAGTTCTAGGGTACATGTGCACAATGTGCAGGTTTGTTACATACGTATACATGTGCCATGTTGGTGTGCTGCACCCATTAACTCGTCATTTACATTAGGTATATCTCCTAATGCTATCCCTCCCCACTCCCCCCACCCCACAAGAGGCCCTGGTGTGTGATGTTCCCCTTCCTGTGTCCAAGTGTTCTCATTGTTCAGTTCCCACCTATGAGTGAGAACATGCAGTGTTTGGTTTTCTGTCCTTATGATAGTTTGCTCAGAATGATGGTTTCCAGTTTCATCCATGTCCCTACAAAGGACATGAACTCATCATTTTTTATGGCTGCATAGTATTCCATGGTGTATATGTGCCACATTTTCTTAATCCAGTCTATCATTGATGGACATTTGGTTGGTTCCAAGTCTTTGCTATTGTGAATAGTGCCGCAATAAACATACGTGTGCATGTGTCTTTATAGCAGCATGATTTGTAATCCTTTGGGTATATACCCAGTAATGGGATGGCTGGGTCAAATGGTATTTCTAGTTCTAGATCCTTGAGGAATCGCCACACTGTCTTCCACAATGGTTGAACTAGTTTACAGTCCCACCAACGGTGTAAAAGTGTTCCTATTTCTCCACATCCTCTCCAGCATCTGTTGTTTCCTGACTTTTGATGATCGCCATTCTAACTGGTGTGAGATGGTATCTCATTGTGCTTTTGATTTGCATTTCTCTGATGACCAGTGATGATGAGCATTTTTTCTTGTGTCTGTTGGCTGCATAAATGTCTTCTTTTGAGGAGTGTCTGTTCATATCCTTCATCCACTTGTTGATGGGGGCACTTGGATCTCTCAAGTTGCCCACTGGGCCCTTTTCCAAGCGTACTTCACTTCCTTTTGTTCCTGCTCTGCAACTTTTTAATAAACTTTCATTCCTGCTCTAAACTTTGTCTCGGCCTCTCACTCTGCCTTATGCCCCTTGGCAAAATTCTTTCCTTTGAGGAGGCAAGAATTGAGTTGCTGCAGATGCATATAGATTTGCCGCTGCTAACACTGGGAGCTAGCAGAGTAACAACATAAAAGGAGTCTGGATTACTCCAGGATTTTGTGGAGTGGAGATAGCCTAAACAGGCAAGAAGATCACATGAGAAAGAAATGCTTTCATGTCTTCTTTAAGCCACTGACTTTTGTGGGTCTGTTTGTTACAACAGATTTACTTTTATTTTTTTTTGAGACAGTGTCACTTAGGGTGGAGTACAGTGGCGCCATCTCAGCTAACTGCAGTCTCAACTTCCCAGGCTCAGGTGATTCTCTCACCTCAGCCTCCCAAGTAGTTGGAACCACAGTCATGTGCCACTAGGTGCAGCTACTTTTTTGTATTTTTTTGTAGAGAGGGAGTTTTGCCTTGTTGTCCAGGCTGGTCTCAAGCCCCTGGGCTCAAGTAATCCTCCCTCCTCGACCTTCCAAAGTGCTAGGATTACAGGCAAGAGCCATCATGCCAGGCCCCAGATTAGCCTTCATCTCAAATACTATTTTAAGTTGTTAAATTCAATGAGGGTCTGGGTTTTCTCCTCAGTGTTTTGTCCCAGGGACCCTGTGTGTGTTCCAGGGCAGGTTGGTGTGAATTCAGGCGAACCCATGTCTACAATGTGAAACTTCTCAGAGGTGAGAGGTGACTGTAGCCAAATCATGCCTGTGGGATATATCTTATATTTGCCCCTAAGGAAGTTATTTAACCTCAGGAGACACCTTTCTTTCTTTCTTTTTTCTTTTTTTTAAATTTCCATCTAAAAGATGGGAATGTTAAAGAAACCTCATGTCCACAGATAACAGTTCAGGAGCAGGCATCAGAAATGTGGCAGGCTCTGTATTGCCCACGTTAGCAGCCATTACTCTCCTGCCCTGCTAACAAACCCTGATTTTATTCAGGATCAACGTGTTCAGTTATCCGTTGTTGTGTAGCATAGTATCTCAAACTTTGTGGTATAAAATAACCACCATTTTATTATGTCCATGGATTCTGTGGAGCAGAAGTTTAGACAGAGTACAGAAGTCTGGCTTTTTTCTGTTCCATGATACACGGGGCCTCGGCAGCGAAGACTGAAATGGCTGGGGCTGGAATCACCTAGGAGCTTCTTCACTCGTATGTCTGGTGCCTGGGCTGGTGTATTCAAAAGCTGGGCTTATTGGGAACTATCGACCGGAACACCTCCATGTGGACCTCCATGTGGCTTTGGTTTTCTCACTGCAGGGTAGCCTTGGAGGAGTCAAGCTTCTTATAAGGCAGCTCAAGTTCCCAAAAGCAAGTGTCCTAGTGAACAAGTTAGAAGCCCCCTGGCTTCGTATAACCTTGACTCAGAAGTCACCTGGCATTACCTCCTTTGTGCTCTTGGTTGAAGCAGGCACAAACCAGCTCAGACTCAAAGGCAGGGAACATACACCCCACCTTCTTATAGAAGGAGTGTCAAAGAATTTGCCATCGTAGGTTAACGCTACCACATCAACCCTTAGAATTAAAATGCTTATTTAAAAAGTAATTCCTGGCCATCCCTTCTCACCTTGAGACTGTAAGCAGTTTTTACTGCAGGTTTCAAATATGGCAGATGGGCCTGAGGGACTGGCAAGGGGCAATCTTCCAGGGCTTATTTGCATAAGGGACCTTCAGGTCAAGATTTCATCCTAAGGGGAGAGAAAATAGAGACCAGTAATACGAGGACCGAAGGTTAGAGGAGTGAGTGAGTCTAAATCAGTTCAATGTCTGTTGGTCAAATTGTGCCCATCCAGATCCACCATGGTATCTTCCTTGAGTGTTTTAGTAAAATATCTACAGAACCCCAAGACAACAGTATTAGAGACACACAAGTCAGCCACAGACATACGTGACTCCACCTGGGTTTATCAAGCTATCTTTGGAGGAATTTAAAGGAAAGCTAGTATTCTCTGAGTGGTGAATTTGGGCTGGAATGGCTAAGTAGATGCTTTAATAAAATAATTTTTTTGCAGCTAGACTTACAGGGCTGAGGAAACACGGATTACAGCTAAAATTTATATTGTATAGTACAAAAAGCAGGATACTTTATCCTATAAACAGCTGCAAAATTCCATGAAGATTATGTTGGTAGTTATAATAATAATGAAAGAACACTATTTTCCCCCCACGGTGGTCATATTAATTACAGTTCTTAATTGTATTATTTCATAAAAGTGATGAGGAAAATGCTCTTTTAAATGTTTTTACTATTACCATCACTGTTATTTGGCTATTTGAAGAACCAGTGCCTTTTTTTTTTTAAGTCACAAAAAATACTGACTGATACATTCAAATTTTGTTTTGAAATTGAAAATTTCAAATTGAGTGACTTTTTTTCTAAATAAAGAAATAGAGATGGAGTTTCGCATGTTGCCCAGGCTAGTCTGGGACTCCTGAGCTCAAAGGATCCGCCTTCCTCAGCTTCCCAAAGTGCTGGGATTACAGGCATGAGCCACCGCACCTGGCTTGTCACCAACGCATGCACCATCATGCCTGACTAATTTTCCAATGTTTTATAGAGACAGAGCCTTGCTATGTTGTATAAGCTGGTCTTGAACTACTGGGTTCAAATGATCCTACCACCTCAACTTCCCAAAGTGCTGGGATTACAGGCATGAGCCACCACACGTGGCCCAAATTTAGTGACTCCTTAAGGGGAAAATAGAAGAGAGTTTTCTATCTTTTCCTAATATAATTCAGGACTTTTTAGTTGTCATGAATGAAAATCCAGTCAACCTGACTTAAACCAAAAGGAAATTTATAGGTTCTTGAAATCAAAAGGTCCAAGAACATAAAATTGCTTCAGGCAGAGCTGGATCCAGGTGCAGAGAATATGTTATCAGGAATCCGTCTCTCCCCATCTCTCAGGTCTCCTTTGCTCTGGGTTGGCTTCATTCTTAGACAGCCTACCTCCCTAGTGATGAAGGGGCTTCCAACAACACATACAGCCAGATTAATGAAGCCAGTAGAAAGGAAGCGACTTGTTTCACATAATTTAAGCAAAATATCTATAATTGACTGCACTGAATTGGGTGCATGGTCAGATCTGCGTTATGTGTACACTCTTTGTATATGAAAGGGTGGGGGCAGGGGTGTGTATGTGGCCCACCTAGACCA
The DNA here is from genome assembly GCF_028858775.2 of Pan troglodytes. Taxonomy (NCBI): domain Eukaryota; kingdom Metazoa; phylum Chordata; class Mammalia; order Primates; family Hominidae; genus Pan; species Pan troglodytes. The sequence goes on along the minus strand of NC_072402.2, from coordinate 20,480,623 downwards.
TGTAGAAGAAGTGTTGCCCAAGAGGAATTCCCTAAAAGAAACTTTTACCAGAAAAAGAGAAAGTAGATGACATCCAAATCAACTATACATCCCCAAATCTCCACTGAAGGAAATCAAATGATACACATTTATAAATGCTATGGATTCAGATTAGAAGTATAAATAATAATTTTATTAATCTTATTCTGTGTACTTTGCATCAATTATGCCTGCAAATTTTTCTTTACATCTCTTCCTGAGAGTGTTCTAACTGATCTATTATTTCATGTAGTTCTTTAAGCACAGAAGTATACAGATGATTAAAACTTTAGGGCCGGGAGTGGTGGCTCACGCCTGTAATCCCAGCACTTTGGGAGGCTGAGGCGGGTGGATCACCTGAGGTCAGGAGTTTGAGACCAGCCTGACCAACATGCAGAAACCCAGTCTCTACTAAAAATATAAAAATTAGCCGGGTATGGTAGTGTGCACCTGTACTCCAAGCTACTTGGGAGGCTGAGGCAGGAGAATTGCTTGAACCTGGAGGTGGAGTTTGCAGTGAGCCAAGATCATGCCATTGCACTCCAGCCTGGGTGACAGAGCGAGACTCCATCTCAAAAACAAAAACAAAAGCAAAAACAAACAAACAAACAAAACTTTAGCCTGGATCGTCATCCTTGAGGTTATACTAAGAGAAACATTTTGGGTAATGCCTACTAGACATTCAGGAATCATTGTGCAAGCTTTGACCTTCATCTGTCTGGTCAATGAAGTCACACCACTATGTCAAGAGCATTAGACCTGCTCTTTCTAAGTTATTGAGATGGGCTTTTAGAGTGCATTTTGAATTTTCAAGAAGATTTTTATTTTTCACTTAGCATTTATCATTATTGTATATTTTTAAATATAGCTACTAAGAACTTGCCCTAGCCACAGAGTGTACTCTAAGAAGCAGAAGATGCTTAATGTATTAATGTTATTATAAGGGGAACAAAGAGTTTCATAGTCAAGTGTTTGGAACACTAGGTTAAATACGCTTCTTTTTCTTTAACTTCTTATTATACAGTTACAGAAAAGCTAACAGTAACACAAAAGAACACCCACACATTAACCACTAAAGTTCAGCATTTTGCCATCTTCATTTATATATATGTATATAGTTGTTGTTGCTGGTGAATAACTTGAAAATCAGTTGCAGACTCATGATAACATTACACTTCGCCTCCAAATACTTGAGCATGCATCTCCTAAGACATTCTTACATAATCATAGAAGCATTATAACACTTAAGAAAACTAACAATAATTTTCCATAAGGGGATAATACCATGTAATGCCCAGTCCATGTTCACATTTTCCCTTTTTTTCTCAATACTACTTGTATAGATAACTTTTTCTTTTGAACTAAAATCTAATTAGAGTTCACACATTGCATTTGATTGTTATGTCTGTTTAGTGCCTTTTATTTTAAAACAGTCTTCCTGAACTTTTTAAAAAGAGTACTGTGTTTTTTATGAGACCAAGCCAGTTGTCTTGTATTAATAGAATATTCCACATTCTGGATTTTTCTGAATGTCTTCCCTTGACATCTTCTCATTTATTCTTCCCTTCTCAACCAGGTTTCTTTACAGCAGAAACTCTCAGAGCCTTTAAAGGTCAATGGGCAAAACTACTCTGCAAATGGACACCTTCTAGCAGCCTCTGCTATCTTCACAATAACCTTCCACACTCAATGAAGCACACACATGCCAGAAACACCAGCCCTAGCAGAGGATCAGATGGAAATACGCATGCCTTACCCCTTGAGTTTCATGTGAAAGGACTTCAATTTGACTTCCACTCCTAGATGCTCTCCTCTGTTGGGGCTACAGGGGCCCCATTGAAAATGAAACAACAACAACTAAAAAACAAAAACCAAAAACATCACATCTGGGCTGTAAACTAATGTCTAGGGGGAAATTGAGGCTCAGAGATTAAATTCTCTTGCAAGGTAAAGCCCAAAGTTATCAAAATCTGAAGGGTCACAGTTCGAAAATCAAAATTTTCTGCACTTCTACGAAAAAAATCAGAGCTTTTCCTGTTTCTGATTCTGCACAGCCTCAGCTGGGGGTGCTCCTGAAGCCTTAAGCAGCTGCAGCTACAGTCTATCTCTGAAGCTGTATTTGTTCATTTTCCATTTTCTGAGGAGCCTCACTCTTTTAAAGTGTTAAAAGTCTCAGCAGAAGCCAGAACATTATTGTAGCACTAGCCTCTCACCTACCCACCAAAGTTAGGAAACAAACCATTCTCTGTCCCTGGAGCAATTGCCAAATAAAGATGTACTTCTAGAACCCAAAAACTCTAGCATAGGCTTAGAATCTGAGAGGAGAGACTCTGTGTCTCAACTTCCTCAGGGTGGCTGTCAGTCAGCCAGTGAAGGCAATCCAAACCTATATTCTGTGCAGGTAAACTATTTGGGAGAAATCTTTTCATAAGAGGTTAATTTGGGCATTGTGCTGAACAAATCTGGGGGACGGGTGGGCAGAAGGAGAGCCATTCATAGACACAGGCAATAGTCATTCTGCCTTCCAACAAGTTTAGAAATTTACAAAGGTGGAGGCCCCAGTCTCCAAGTGTCTTTCACGTCTTACCAATTAAAATTCTCTTCATCGCCGTTTCCATTCTGAGCCCTTGTACTTAATTGAGCAAGATCTCTATCTAGTGACATGGAGCTCTCTTGGGAGCATGCTTTCAATCCTGTGCCTCAGTGGCTGTTTTCAGTGGCAGGCTAAACAATCTGCCTTGAGCTACACTTTCTCCGGAGCTCTCTTGACTCCATGGATGATATGGAGTGACTTGGAGCATGTGGACGTACTACAGGAATCCAAGGTTTGTCCTTCCACAGTTCCCTCTCTGGCCTAGAAGGCAGAATGAAATCTGAAGCAGTGCTGCCTCCCCAACCCCACATGGACAATTTCCAGTTAGGCACACGCGGAGCTCAGCTGCCTTACATTTTAAATGCAGCTGGGTATAGATTTAGGTGACGAAGTGGGGAAGGGTTCTCTTTAAGAAAAAGTTACAAAACAATACATTTAAAAATATATGTAAAAGCGAATATTTAATTAGAAAGAATGATCACAAAAAATACAAATATTTTAAAATGGCCATAATAGCAAACATTAATTGCCAGGCATACCTCTATAATACTTTTTGTCTACAATCTTGTCTACTTACTCTCTAGTCATCCCTTCACACACTAATTTTATGATAATATTTTATATAAATGGAACAGATAGATAATTCAATCTTTCCTACAGCATTAATCTTTTTTTAATTGATAGGAAGCATAGAACAAACTTAGTTTATAGACCCGGTACAGGTTTGTGTACTTTAGACATAGGAGTTCTGATAAATTCTATTTCACGTGATTCCCATCAAAAAAGATGTGGTGGGTTTATAGTTTACATGATGTCATTATTAAGCACATTTCATGTGTACTGTCAATGAGAACAGAATCCCATACTTACAACATTACCGAACATCTGATGATAGAATTTTCTACAGCCTAATTTCTGGCTCCATCCATTTCAAATCTGGCTTCTGCTCTAGGACTCACACACTTCCATGTCGGGCACTGTCCCACCTTCACATTTTGAGAGAACCCTCGCCCTCACCCTCATTTGGGCACACACGGAGAGTCACCACAGTGGGCAACTGGAGAATTCTTGGAAGCTATAAACCATACAACTATATCCCACTAAAACCAAACTCAATGTATTTCCAACTCAGACGCCCCTTAGCCAGGTCCCCAAAATGTCTGAGTGACAGAAGAAAAACAGACAATGGCCTTGATTCACAGAAGTTAAATTACCTTGCTTTTACACATTTTACAAAAACATTATTATCATTATTCCTCCCTGTCTTCTTTCTCCTTTCTGAACAATTCAGTCCTAAAGCCAGTAGGTGGGACAGAGCGGGGTAGACACACATGCTGGCTAGGGGGATGAGAAGGAGGAGTGACCAAGGTGGCTCACAGAGGAGTGTCAGAGCCCTAGTGGGATAGATGGCAACGTGGTGTAGTGACATAGCACGGCCAGCTCAAGCCCAGTGGGAAGGGAATCAAGGGGCAGCCTACAGAGGCTCAAAGTCCAGTCTCTGTGATGTGCCTTCATTACCTGAATCTAATCAGGAGGAAACATCAGATGAACTCAAATTGAGGGACATTCTACAAAATGAATGGCCTGTAATCTTCAAAAATGCAAATATCATAAATGTTAAAGAAAGACTAAGGAGATACCTCAGACTGAAGAAAGCTAGAGACATGAAAACTAAACATACAATCTTGATTCTGAACTGAATTTGAGGATTAGACGGTAGTGTGTCAGTGTTAACTTCTTGATTTGGATGGTTGTATTGTGGTTATGTAGAAGAATGTCCAGATTTGGAGAAAATACATACTAAAGCATTAGGGACTGACGGGGCATCAGATTGGTACTATACTCTCAAATGGGTGTTTGGGAATAGAGTTTCCCTGTATTTTTCTGTATTTTTGTGTTTGTTACCAAATTATACATAATTATATATGTGAGGGGTAGGGGTGAGAGAGAGAGCGAGAGCATATGACCATGTGAACACATTACTAGTGTCCCTCAGGACCTCAGGATCTTGGAAAGGCCCCATGCAAGTATGGGAACCTGAAGCTTCAGTTTCATCAATATCACTACCTCTAACTGCAGCAAACCTGACTCTACCCACTACTGTCTGAAAGGCCAAAGTCCTTAAAGACATAATTTAGACTTTGTCTTAGTTATACCTGCTTTCTTAGGTCTTTGTGGCCTCCCTATCTCTGCTAACACTCAGTGTAGCAGAATGAATATGTTCTGAATGTTGTTCAAGGTCAAGGAGCAGCAGTTTGCACCCGAGGCCGACATCACTTAAAGCTCTCTGGGGTTTGCCTTTGCTGGGCCCACATAGCTCTGCTGTGTGTATTTGCTAAGCCTGGCTTGGTACAAATGGCCGGTGTTTTGCTTCAGGCTCAATGTAGGTTCGGTGGTATTTGCTAATCAGACTCTCTTCTCCACCCCCCCACTTAAGTCAGCTGTGTATCATTTGCTTAATGCTCGGGACTTGGAGTCCCACCAGGAAGATAAAAATCAGGAGTGAACAAGAAGTGTTTCAGCTATTCAAATCTCCAACCTTCACTCACTTCTCCTGGTATGCTCAGCTTAGCTCCTTTCTTCTTTCTACAGATTTGTGTACCTGTAGAGAGGGTACAATCTAGTCTGTCCGCTAGAGAGGACAGTTTTAAGAGAGTTTTGATACATAAGTTTAATTCAGGAGGCTGTTAGTCCCTTTGGCTGCATGTTTAAGCCACCCCAATTGAGATGTTCATAATTAAATAAAGCTCACACCTTGATCTCTTTCTATGCCTCTCAACTGGTTCCAAACTCAGGCAGAAAATAAAAGAAAGGTGTTATTGGGCCCTCTCAAAGTCCAACACAAATAAAAGATGATGGTACCTTCAGGGTGGTGATAGCAGATAAGGTAAGAAGCGGTGTAATTTCAGATACATTTTAGGAAGAATTGGCAGGACTCAGTGCTGGATTAGATATGGGGGGATATCAAGGGTCCCTAAGACCCCCTTCACATTTGGAGATTCACTAGATTCTGGGACTCATTACAGTTATGCTATTACAGAAACGTAGTAAGGATACACAGCTGGATTGTAAAGAAAAAGACTCAGGCAGAGCATGGAAGACTTCGTGTGCAGGATTCCTAAGTGTTCTCCCTCTCGCGAGGGGTCACACAGACTGCATTCTTCCTCCAGAAATGAAAATGTAGAAACATGCCTGCAATGTTTTTGCCTGGGAAAGACTGAGCCTCAGCAGCCAGAGTTTTTACTGGGCATTGGTCACAGGCACCTCTGCCTAGCAGGTATCCAGTTCTAGAATCTCAGAAGGAAAAGCAAGTGCATTGTTTGTACAAATAGCTTACGCACAGGGAATCACTTTTATTATTTAGGGAAAGCTTTGTATGTGTAGGTGTAGGTGTCGGCTAAACTCACCTGATAGTAATAATTTATGCATACCCTCAGAATGACCCCATATGGCAGATGCACCTGAATGTATGTTCTGAGCTAGGGAATCTGGGAGTAGCTAACCTGAAGAGTCATTCTTTATCTATGAGAAACATCTAATATAGGGGACTGAGGCCCCGAATTTTGGGATACATGAAGTTTGCCAGGTGGAGATTGTTAGGGGGAGGGTATAAAGTGAAAATACCATATAAACTGCATGATGGTTGCAGGCGGTTGCAGTTTTCCTGCCCATCCCACCACCACTGGACTCTGTAAGCACCTAATAAAACACCATGTTTTGTTTGCTGGCTCTAGGTCTCTTCTTCGGCCTCTTGAACCTGGTTCCTTTCCTACTGAGGTTAATAGGGCTTTGGCACAACAGTAAGTGACTGTTTACCTGCCAAGTTCTCACATGTCAGCGAAGGGCCAACCTTACAATCAGACCTTTTTAAGGATAGCAGTCTCAGGTCAGCTATGCGAACTCCTTTCTGCACGGACGGGCAGGAAGGGGTGCGGCAAGGAAAAGGGAAGAGTCAAGGAAGACATGCAGATTTCTCCCTTAAGCCTGAAGATGGACAGTGTTGTCACTTATAGAGATGGAGAAGACAAAGAAATGCAGATTTATGGGACAGAACTAGTATTTCGATTTTGAACACAATGAAATTAGAGATAGCTATGAATTATCAGGTTAAACTATTGTATGTTATAATAAAAAACATCCTTAAAATTCCAGGGGCCTTAACATAATAAAAATTTATTTCTCACTTAAGTTATGTGACTTTCACGGCCTAGTGGAAGTTAGGAAATTGGTGGGGAGATGTAGTCTCTGTTCTGCATAGTCACTCAGGGACCCAGGCTGGTGGAGGCTCCACCATCCAGAATGTTGTTAATTCTTATGACAGAATAAGAGGCAACTGGAGAAGTCTCATCTCAGCTTTTCTATGCTTCAGTCTACAGCCCATTGTTCAAAACTGGCCATGTGGCCGCAACAAACTGTAAGTGGAGCTGGAAAATGTGGGGTAGTTGATGGGATGTCTGGTGAACACCACTGTTTCTGCCACAATAGCCCCATAGAAATGTCAAGTAGGCATCCCCAACAAACGTATGTCTGGAGACATTCATTTAGGAGTCATAAGCACATAGGTGGTATTTAGAGCCACACTCACTGTCATGTAATCTGAGTTCCAGGGCCTAGTAAAGGCAGTATTATCACCCTTTTCTGGTGTGAAGGAGTAGGAAATCCAGATTGGTGGACACCCTTCAAACTTCCCTGTAGTGAAACTAGCAGCACACAGGTGCCTTCACTAGCAGTCAAGACAGATTTTGGCTTAGGATTGAAGGCAAGTTTTTAACTTCTCTAAGAGGGGAGTCTTGGTGCCTGAAAAGTCTGCCTAGAAACAGCCTGATGCTCACGGCAGAGGGACTAGGCTCACAACTTTCAGTTGAAACCATACATGAAGATATTGAGAGCCAAAATCAGGGGGAAAGCTGGCCACAGGAACCACTAGGTGTCACTAATAGGCCAAAGTTAGAAGCGCGGAAAAGGAAAGGCTAAAAGAACAAATGAAGGAAGGAAAGAAAAGGTAGTACCTGCACTAAGATGGCCACAGGTGAAACTTAGTGGTAGCATTGCTAACATTGTTCTATTTAAAAAAAAAAAAAAAAAAAGGCAAAATAACAGTAGAAATCATGAACTTTATTCTGAACAATAATGACTTCCAAATAGACTGGATGGGTTCTTGCTGTTACCTAATGTGCATGCCTGTGTGTGAATGGTTTTGTGCATTTGTGTGTGTGTGCACTTGGGAAGTGGAGAAGGGTAGTTTATTCTGACCTCCATTATAGCTTTCCAAACATCACATGACTAACCATATGAATACTTTTGGTAGAGATAAAAGAAAGTTTCTCTTCTTTCATCCTACTTGTGTGTATATGCATGTATAACTACTGAGGTCTTCAGTTTATTCAATATCAAATTTAAGGTCGATGGATCTAAGATGTGTCCTTTTTTAATGCCCAGAATATGACAAAGCAAAAAAGGATTTCTAAAATGGCAAACCTTATTTAATCCTTCGATGACAAGCTGGGGACTACTAACACCTTCCATGTGCCAATAAAATCATTTGGGATGACCAACAGATAATGGAAATTACAATAAATCAAAATATATTTTATATCTTTGATAACTGATACATCAAAACTAGATAGTTAATTTGTGTTTGGGTCAGTGAAAAAAATGGCCAAAAGGGAAATGACCCAATAAAATATTATTGATCACCATAAAACTGTACTGAAGAGAAAAAAAACAGAAGAAACTAGCACTGGAAGCAAATTATTCTGAGCTATTCAACTTCTTACATGTTGAGGCTCATTTAAAAAATGGCATTTATATAGCACACTGAGGTAAATGGACAAAGTTCCTGGGTTTCGGCTGCCCCAGTTCATTCGGCCACCCTAGAGCCTGAGATCACTATGTCACCATACTAAATACAAGTTGTAGTGTTCAACCTTGGGTTCACACTGGAATCACTCAGGAAGTTAAAAACATACATTGAATCTGCCCACTCCCTCCCCACCCCAAATAATCTGTGTTTTATTTTGTTGGTCTGGCATACAGACTGGGCATTACGACTTTTCAAAACTCCCAAGCGACTCTAAGGCATAGCCAGGGTTAAGAATCACTGCATTGGAAAGTAGTCAAGGAAATTAAAAACTTAGGCTCATCTAGTTTCCCAGCTCGGAACACAAATATGAGGGTTTTGGTGGTTTTCTTTGTTGTTGTTATTGTCAATTCAGGGAAGTACAATGAGAAAAAAGCAAAATTGCAAAGTTCATAATATGAAAGTGAAAACTCTCCATCTCCTCCCAAAGCAACCACTATTGTTTCTTTTGATTTTTCGAGAAAAAGTTTATGTACATACCTGCATGTTTGTATTTCAAAAAATAATTTTTGTTTACATTAAAGAGAGGACACCATATATAGTATTCTACGCTTTGCCTTCAATATTCATTACATGATGGACCTGTCCTTTGAGTATACAGTACACAGCTACGAAGTAATTCACATGTCTGTACTGTTGTGCTGTGTTTTATTGAACCATTCCTCCGTGTTATCACTTCAGCTATTTTCACTACTTCACAGCAATAAACATTTTTTTTTTTTTGAGATGGAGTTTCGCTCGTGTTGTCCAGGCTGGAGTGCAACGGCGCGATCTCGGCTCACCGCAACCTCTGCCTCCTGGATTCAAAGCGATTCTCCTGCCTCAGCCTCCTGAGTACCTGCGATTACAGGCCTGGGCCACCACGCCCGGCTAATTTTGTATTTTTAGTAGACATGGGGTTTCTCCATGTTGGTCAGGCTGGTCTCAAACTCCCGACCTCAGGTGATTCGCCCGCCTCGGCCTCCCAAAGTACTGGGATTACAGGCGTGAACCACCGCGCCCGGCCTTAACATCCTTATACATGGGTTACCAGCATCGCGACGACCTTCTGCAAATATTTTTATAGGGTAAATAACTGAATGAAGTCGTTGGGCGCATCTAAAATTTGAATAAATGTAATGAGATCAACAAACAACTAAAAAGTAAACTGATGCTATCCACATTTGTCAAGCACACGAGTATGCCTGCCAGTTTGAAGGTGCTGGCGCGGCGCTGTTGGCCAGAGATCTCTATCAACCAGGGTCATCTGCCGGCAATGCCATAGAGGCGGTCCCGGGGGCGGGCATTCTTGGGTCACGTGGACGGCCTCGCCCCGCCCCCCCGTCGAGGCGCCGCGCATGTCTGGAGCTCTGGCTCGTGCAGTAGCGTCACGTGGAGGCGGAGCGAGGACTCGGGGACAGTAAGTTCTGTTCTCGCCGCGCAGGGGGCGGGCTGGCGGGACCAGCTGCTTCCGGCTGGGCTGCGGGCGTGGACTCCTCATTCCGGCTGTGGCCGCGCCGCTGCGGGGCCTGAGGCCCTCTTGGGTTTCGGTTCAGCGTTAGTTAACGGTTAACCCGCCAAGGCGGGCTTCCGCCCAGGCACAGGAGACCCACCGAGCTTGTTCACCTTGAAACTTGGGCCACACCTGAGACCTGCCACCTAAGGGGGGTACGCGGGTCGTTTTTAACAAGCTTTCATGGCATTTGTGCCATGAAAGCTCTAAAGTATAGAAGCTGCTCCAGGGCTTCCGCAGCCCCGGCCGTCCTGGAGATACTCGCCTCCTGGAGTCTGTGTCGAGAATTTGCAGCACCTGGACAGCCACGTGCAGTCTCAGAACTGCAGGCGGTCTTTACCGAAATGTTAAACACAACTTGAAGTTAGGCAGGATAACTGCCAGAGCTGGATGGACCTTAGAGGTGCCAGCTAACGCGCTGTGAGCGTTTTCTGCGGTTAGGCCTGCTCTAAACATTTGACATGTGTTAAAGCATTTATGTGCTTTACCCACACCCCTATGTGGCGGGCCCTTCTTAAAGTAAAAGAAACTGCAGCACAGCGAAGTTAAGCAACTTGCCCCAAATCACGCAGAACTGGGATGCAAACCCAGGTCTGGCTCACTCATGATCACAGTTCAACATCATACGGTGGTGCTGATTTCCAGAGCAGCTCTGTGACTTTATATAAAATTATTGGGCAAGCGTTCAATTGTAAACATTCGTGAACATAGCTGTTGCACATTAGCGTTCCTTTTTTTTTTTTTTAATTCAGGACCATCTTTGGTGACAAATATAAATATCAATACTATATATATCACCAATATACATATTTGCTTTGCTAAAAGGTTTCTGTGTCTTCAGGATAGTTTACTTGCAAGCCTCATGTTTTTATAAAAACGTGGGTGCTACCTGAATAAAACTAATGCCCACCCGTTGGCGGTTTTGTGAAGACTAATGAACTATTATATTCAAAGGGTCCGAGCAGTAGGCATTTACTGAAGGACAGCTAGTTTTATGTGTTATTATTCTGCCATTCAGAGAGATACAAAAACTACTCTCTAAGGCATTTCTCTTCCCTGCATGTAAAAGCAAGGGTGTCATACTTGAGATAAGCATTCTGATAATGTGTAGGCAAAGTTTCCACACTTGGTAAAAGCATCTTAGTCATGATTCAAGACGAGTGACAAGTAAGTACGTTTCACTTCATGTTTCTTTTATCTCCCGTGTCTTGTGGAAATTTGAGTTACACTAAATATTGTTTTTAATTCCACTTGAATTTATTTCCTTTGTTGGAAAGGAATCTAATAGTGACCGAGTATCCATTTAGCTAATTTGTAATTTTATATGGAGTTAGCACCTTTAGAAACCAATTTTAGGGACAGGCCAAAAATTTTTCTCGAAGAGAACATGAAACACAACGACTAAGTTTTTCAGGGGGATGTTTTCATCTAGCCCCCAAACTGTATGAGTTGTTTAATTTTCTGTTTCATTCAGTTAAGATTCTACTATCTTAAAGTAGACTTAAAATCGAAATATATTGGGAGTTTATGAATAGTTCATCAAAATAACGATAATTAAGGTGAACACGTGGGCTTTCCCTATTGTGTGAATGGATCATGATATTCACAATAGTAAGAATAATATGGGTGTTAAATGTAAAAAGTCATCAAATAGTATAAATAGTACCATTTAAGACACATAGAGGAAACTATTATTTGACATATAAAATTATACTTTTCTAAGCAAAATGCACAGCCATAATCATAGTGCTCTGAAACCTTTATCATTTAGCCCCAGTTTTCTCTGCTCCTTTTTTATCAGTCCCGTAAAAGTTCACCAGTTTGTCGGGTTGGAGGCAAACCTTGCAAAAACTGTAAGTTTGTAGTGACTCAAATTTGAGAAAGACCTGTATTTGGTTCTCATTTATTTGGGAGTTGGGAAAACATAATTAACTTTTGATATTATACTACATCTCTTGTATTTCGTTACTTTTTGATAGTAGTGCTTTTTTTTTTTTTTTTTTTTTGGCCTGGAGGAAAACAACTATTCATTTATTTCCTCCTTTGGTGCCAAGTTTTGAAATTAGCTGTACAAAATTCTCAAATAGTTAATTCATGACCTATGCACAGGCACATTCTCTGAGGATAGAAAGGGCAATTTTGTTCCGTTTTTCTTGGGTTTGGGGTCATTTGCTACATAAATATACATTAGGATACAACTTAAATCTTGAAAAGAATAATTTTAATTATAAGAAAAAAGTAAATATTTTTAGACATTTAAGAAATGTTTATTATCCCCTTGCTTTTCTTGATATATTTACCCTATAGTACATATATCCATGAATAATATACTGTTTGGTTTTGCCACTTTTGTGATAAAAACGGAAACATACTCTGAATTCCTTTTTAAATTTTTCACTTGCAATTAGGTTTTTTGAAATTAAGCCAACTTGATGTAGAGATACATTTTTCACTGCTGTACAGCATTCCATTGAATGAACATACACATTTTCCATTCTGTTGATGGGTTTTGTGTTGTTTTTGTTTTTTGCTGTTATAACTATTCTTGTGTATGTTTCCTGGTGTACCTGTGCGCATTTCTGTGGCATATACCCAAAGTGGGACTATTATTATGTTTCACTTTACTAGGTAATGCCAAATTGTGGTAGCACTAATTTATGTTATCACTAGCAGTTCCATATTTTCACTAATACTTGGTATAATTTTTTGTCAGCCTGGTGGATAGAAAATAGTATCACATTAATGGCCTTGCTTTGCATTTCCTTTGCGTTTTCCTGCTAATGAGATTGAGTGTCTTTACATATACTGGCCATTCAGATTTCTTTATTTGTGAAATGTTTGTTCATGTCTTGCCCATTTTTCTATGATTATTTGTTCTTTTTTTACTGGCCTATAGGAGTTCTTCACATATTCTGAATCTCAAGAGTTTGTCAGTTATATGTATTGCAAATTCCACATTTCTTTCTTTTCTTTTTCTTTAGCCTATTTCCCCTTCTTTCAGTTCATTCCTTTGTCTGTTCCCATTTTTCTTATTACCCCTCTGTTCTGTCACAAAATGTGATGAAGGCTGCATGCCCAACTCTGAAGGCAAATACTACCACCTGATCAATTTGTGTTCTTTGAGTACCTGCCAAAATCAAATAAAACCAGATGACCATTCAGAGATAGTATTCTTGCCTCCTATCAGCCATAGCTAACCCAGAAAATCATGGCCATGGTCCTCTTTGCCTTTGCTTTAAAATAATAAATTTTTGCTTTTTTATTGTGAAATAATTTTTAAAAACAGCATATGTATTACTTTTCTATCCCCCTCTTTAAAAAAAAATTAGAGCAGAATTAAAAATGCAAACTTCAGAGTACAAATTTGACATCCCTATAATTTTCTAAGTTTGATGTGTGTAATGCCTTCTTTTATACATTGAATTCAAAGCCCCTGTCTCTCCCCATCAACACACATGCACACATGCACAAACATGAACACACATATCTCTCTACCTACACCTCAATTTTGGAGCCCAGACTTACAATGATATCTGATATCTGTCTTCCACATGGCTCAGAACTATTTATCTTAAAATAGTGACCTATAAATTCTCTTTTTCTAAAGCTCACTCGTAACACACTAACAGAGATTTTACTCTTAATAATTTCTGTTTTATAAACTTACTTTTTAAATGAACCATGCTCTTTTTCTGCTAACATTTTAAAACTTCCAATCAGTTATATGGGATTAAATAAATATTTAGAGAAGCCATCAGGAAAATTATCTGCAGAAGTCCTAAAGTCACTTGGCACTTCCATGAAAACAATTTCCCTTTTTTTGGGAAGGGACTGGCCCATAGTGTGTAACCATTCTAAGCTAGGTACACCAAGGTACAAATGCCTTCTTTAAAGAAGTTGGATAGGGCCGGGCATGGTGGCTCACGCCTGTAATCCCAGCACATTGGGAGGCCGAGGCGGGCGGATCACGAGGTCAGGAGATCGAGACAATCCTGGCCAACATGATGAAACCCCATCTCTACTAAAAATACAAAAAATTAGCCGGGTGTGGTGGCGGGCGCCTGTAGTCCCAGCTACTTGGGAGGCTGAGGCAGGAGAATGACATGAACCCAGGAGGTGGAGCTTGCAGTGAGCCGAGATGGAGCCACTGCACTCCAGCCTGGGCTACAGAGCGAGACTCCATCTCAAAAAAAAAAAAAAAAGAAGTGGGATATATGTGTTTTTATGTAAAATGGTAACCTAAGACTTGAGTGGAATTACAATGCAGATTCCTTTTGATCAAGGAAAGGTACATTATCGTGTTGCTTAACTCCTGTGAAATACTACAGTATTACTATATTTGAAGAAGGTGTGGATGATGAAATATCTTCCTAAAGTTAGAATATTTATTTGAAGTTGACAACTGATTTGTAATTTTGTTAAATATTTGTAGACAAGTGTGTGTTTAATATCTTGAGCATTCCACAGCAAACTTCTTTTTTAAAAAAAATATTTTTAGAGACAGGGTCTCACTCTGTTGCCCAGGCTGGAGTACAGTGGTATGATCATAGCTCACTGAAGCCTCAAACTCCTGGGCTCAAGTGATCCTCCTCCCTCAGCCTCCCAGGCAGCCAACCCTACAGGCAAGTACCAACCCACCTGGGTAATTTTTTAAAAACATTTTTATGTAGAGCTGGGTCTCAGTATGTTGCCTAGGCTGGTCTTGAATTCTTGGCAATTGATTTTCCCACCCAGGCCTCCCAAAGTGCTGGGATTACAGGTGTGAGCCACTGGCCTGAGTCATTATTTTGATTCAAGGGCAGGATCAAACCTATAATCCTTAAGCCTGTTCCTAAAAATAATATTGAGATATTTCTTAGTCTTGATTTTTTTCCCACCTTTTAATTTCTATATTTGGCCAAAAGGATATTAAAGAGTGGAATAGGAGACAAACTTTAGAAATACAGGGAAAAGAGAGTAGTAATGGTTATATTCTGAATATAAGCTCTTACTTGGATACTAATCAGTATTTGATTTCTAGGAGGGTGGATGTATAGGGAGTAAGTGAACTTACAAAGAGAAAAGGGTACAGGGTAGGCACAACTCTTTATAGAACAACCAAAGTTTCAGGACAGTTTCCTAAGAACCTCGAGTTTTCTTCATGTATTATTTATTTTTTAGTACACAGACGTGACCAGCATTGGAATTTATTTGGCCTCATTGCCTGCCTTTTTTTTTCCAGGTTACCACCTATTTGCAATTCAAGGAGAATATAAGACAGAGAAGAAAGCTGTGAATGAATTTCATTTGATTAGCAATAGATTGGACACTCTACTGATCTTGCCTCTCTACAACCTCTCTTCCACCTGACCTCTAAATGTTGAAGTGTTTCAGGAATTGTCTTAGACTTTCTTCCTTATCTACACTTCCTCTCCAAGTGAGTCCATAGAATTCTATGACCTGGAAACTCCCCAGTTTTTCTCTCTAGAAATTCTCGACTTTAGTCTCATATATCTGGTTGTTGACTTGACATCTCTACGTGGATGTCTCTGAGATACCTTAAACTCAATATGTGTAAAATATATATAGCTCTTGATTTTCCGTTCTGCAAAAATACCATTCATTTCTTGGCCTTTCTCCTCAACAGTCTTTGGCACTACAGTTCACCTAGCTGCACAAACCTAAAACTTGGGAGTCATCTTTATTTATTTTTCTGTAGCATCTTCATTCAAGTTCATCAACCCAACTTCTCTGTACTATAAAATTAAAATAATACCTTTTTAGTAACATGGAGGATTAAAGGAGTTAATAAATAAATGTAGCCTTTGAATAGTGCCTGGCACATAGTTAACACAATATAATTGTAGCTACTGCTGCTACTGTTATTATTACTTTTTATCCCCTACAGCATCAACCCCCTGTGGCAAGCCACCATCTTTTTCATGGACCCCTAGCTTTCTGATTTCTGGGCATCCATTGTTGTTTTGCTATAATTCATTCTCCACAGAGCCGGGGGCATTCTTTCAAAAAGAAATCAATTCACACTTTCCTGCTTTATACTCTTTAGTGGCTTTCCTTTGCTCTTAGAGTAAAATCCATACACAGCACTGCACAACCTGGCTCCTGCCTGTTTACCGATCTTGCATATTATGTTCCAGTCTTCTGGAACACATTCACCAAGACTTTTCTTTCCTTCAGTCTTTTGTATTTGCTCTTCTTTCAGTATGGAATTCTCTTCCCCAAGCTGTTGGCATGTCTAGTTCATTTGCATTTTGGGCATTTCAGCTCAGCTGTCATCTCAGTGACCAGTTTTTATCTGAGGTAAGAAAATGAAAGGTTTTCATTCATACCCACCTTCTCTTGCTGTAATAGCTATCTGGTTGTGCCTGTAAGAGCCAACTGTGTACTCCAGGCAAAACCAAGTGGACCACCTTAGCCAAGAGGCTGAAGACTATTCAGACAATCAAAGAATCCTGCCTTCAGCAGAAGGCTGAAAACAATGCAGATAACTGAATGTTGTTTAGTGTTGAATTTGATAGGAAATAAAGGGATAGTGAAACTTAAATCTCTATGTTTTACAAGTTCTGAAATTTCCTTCTTGACCTTGAAATGAATCTAATACAACTCTAGCCTCAGACTGAGGAATCCTCCCTAATTTTGGCAGTCTTTAAGAGTCTCTAACGCAAAGTAATGACTACCTACTTAATATAATCCAGTATTTATGGCCGGGTGCAGTGGCTCACGCCTGTAATCCCAGCACTTTGGGAGACTGAGGTGGGTGGATTACTTGAGGTCAGGAGTTTGAGACCAGCCTGGCCAACACAGAGAAATCTGTCTCTACTAAAAATACAAAAATTAGCCAGGTGTGGTGGTGGGCTCCTGTAATCGCAGCTACTCGGGAGGCCAAGGCAGGAGAATCCCTTGAACCTGGGAGGCGGAGGTTGCAGTGAGCTGAGATCGTGCTACTGCACTCCAGCCTGGGTGACAGAGTGAGACTCTGTCTCAAAATAATAATAATCTAGTATTTATAAATGTTTTATATAGCTACAGAAAGTGCCTCCATTAATCTTGAAAAGTCCAAACTATTCATTCTTATGGTTATCTCCATTAAGCTGGAACCAAATTAGTGAATACTTCTTGTAACTTTCCTTCTTTATGTTCAACTAGTATGAATCTTGATGGCTCTGCACAAGATCCTGAAAAGAGGGAATATTCTTCTGTGTGTGTGGGCAGAGAAGATGACATTAAAAAATCTGAAAGAATGACAGCTGTTGTCCATGATAGAGAAGTGGTCATTTTCTACCACAAGGGAGAATATCATGCTATGGATATTCGCTGTTACCGTAAGATGTTATTTTTCATTTGTAAAACTTTAAACCATGAAACTATCAAAATTTCAGTTTTTTAGTGACTGCAGCTAATATTCAATTCCTTTTCAGACTCAGGAGGACCTTTACATTTGGGAGATATAGAGGTATGTAAAATTAAATTTATTTTCAGCAAATTCAGCAAATAAATATATTCAAAAATAATTTATAATTGGTTTGAACTATATTTTAATGCTTTGAATATAATTTCAAGTATTCTGGGAATTCATAAGATAATTGAGAAATATGCATATCTTTTGACCTAGCAATTATACTCTATATCTATTCTATGGCCATAATTGCACGGATGTTTAAGTATTTGTATAGGAATGATTCATTGTAGCAGTATTTATTATAATGAATAATTGAAGGCAACCTAAATGTTTTAACAATCGGAAACTGGTTAAATAAATTATGATACAGCCATGCTGTGGAATAACTGTACCATGCAATCATTAAATTAATGAGGCAGATCCATATGGGTATGGAGAGATGTGAACAATGTATTTGTGACTGAAAAAAGCACGTCATAGGATGATAATAGTCTTATGAGATCTCTTTTTTCATCAAAAAGAATATTCACTTTTTTCTGTATACACTCTGCATAATTTGAATTTTTAAAATGAGTATATATTATTTTTATAATATAACAAAAATATACAGTATAAATATATTTTTAAAGAAATAAACCACACTGTAGTCTTAACTGAGGAGGAACGGGGGAAGTTGTCTTTGCTTCCTTGGATTCCAAAACTAGTCACCTAATTTCTTGTTTCTTCATGAAATTGGTCTCTCTCTCTCTAACCGATGCAAAGTACAAGCTTGAACTTAGCATTCCACTCTCTCTACACTTGATGAGTGTACACACCTGTCCTCATGTTAAAGAACATATGTGTGTTTATTTTTTCTATTTTTTCCCACTGTCCAAACCCACATATGTGAATCTTTGCTGACAGTTTTATGTAATGTAAATTATGAAAATGTGAATCTTTGCTGACAGTTTTATGAAAGTACAAATCAGTATTCCTGCACTTTTGGATATGGAGGGGAAAATGAAAGCACCCACTTACATGTGTGAGCTGATAATAGTACCATAGAATTTTCTCCAGTTTCAGTCCATAATGAGAGCTTGAAGACCTTGCTCCTCAAACTGTTGTCCATAGACCAGCAACTTTGGTGTCACATGGGAGCTTCTTAGACATGCAGAATCTTGTCACCCCAACCCCTTAGACCTACTACATTTAAACAGAGAGACATGCATTGAAACAAGATCCAGGTGCTTCCTATGTTTTTTAAAGTTTGAGAAGCACTTCACCAAGACAGTTAAAAAGTTGAGAATTAACTACTTTGGATCACAAATTGCTCTTCTATTATCATATGCACTCATGCCTTTAGTAACTCCTTTTGAATTTATATCTGAACCTTACAGTTCTTCTAGAAGCTAGTGAAAATTCCTGTAGAAGCACTTGAAGTCCTTGCCCCATTTCTGTCAAGGAGGCGACATTAACATCTCATAGATAACAGCACAGCTGCAGTCACATGGTTTAGTTGCCTGAGCATGTCAGTCTTCTGATAGAGCTCTAACTGGCTTTCTAATCAACTGTAAAAGAGCTTGATGACTCTTCTCAGATTAGGATCTGCTTTATGCTGAATAATTTGTACATAGGAGGAAAAAAGAAAAGCTAACCTGTTTTTTAACCTGGTTCTTCTGCAGCAGACTCTTCAGAGTCTATCAAGAACATTTGACATGTCAGAATATTAAATGAGTTATTCTCTTCCCCAGGATTTTGATGGACGACCGTGTATAGTTTGCCCCTGGCATAAATACAAAATTACTCTGGCAACAGGAGAAGGTCTGTACCAGTCTATAAACCCTAAAGATCCATCAGCAAAACCCAAGTGGTGCTCCAAAGGAATAAAGCAAAGGATTCACACAGTGACAGTAGACAACGGAAATATTTATGTGACTCTTTCTAATGAACCTTTTAAGTGTGACTCTGATTTTTATGCCACTGGAGACTTCAAAGTAATTAAGAGTTCTTCCTGATAAAAAATATATAGAAATGAAAAATATTTTGTATGCTTGAAAACATTTTTAGAATAACTCTGCTTCAGTTTTAAAGGTGATGAAATTTTTCAACATAGGCACAACTGTTTAAAATTCATATACATTTGAGAGGTTTAAGAGCACACATAGTATGATGTAAGGATTATCATCAGGATCAATAGAATACATTTTATCGAATCTTCTGGATTAATTAGAAACCTGAAGGTTATAGGTTTGGGATGTTCTGTTTAAGAAGGATGAAAATAAATTTGGAGTAAACAAATAATAGGTAAAAATTAAGGATTAGTAAGAAAAAATTTTTTAATTTAAAAAATTTAATTTTTAAAATAGGAAAAAAAATCCCTGTTTGATGTAGCAGACTTAATTCTGGAAAAGTTTTAGTATATACAAAGTAAACAGACTATATAATGAACTTCCATCACTCAGCTTTAACAGTTATCAGCATTCTTCCATTCTTGTTTTATTTACACCTCTGTGGATTTGCTACCTCTCCTATTTGATTGTTATTTTTACATTTTTAGGAAAGTTTAAATACATTGAAATGTTCACATCTGAACTGTGCAACCTTCCTAAATAACAGACTTTTTATACTTAAAAAATGCCTCCAAAAATGAGATAGGTTTACCTGCTGAACTTGAAAATAAGAAACTTAACCACTGTTAAGTGATCTGTGATCAAGGCAGATCTTGAAGTAAGGAAGCCAGACACAGCTGCTGCCCAGCCATGAGAGATGTAAAGTCTCCTATTCAGTGAGCCAATGTTCTTTGAATGCCTATATGAAATTTTCAAATAAAGATTTTTAAAAACGTTTTAGAACTTTGTGAATGTACGCACAACTAAGTGTCTCCTATAAATATTATAGAGAGGAGATCTAGGGTTGTGTTCCTTGGAGTTCTCGGGCAAGGTTGATGTTCAGTTGGTTCACCCTGGTTTTATCATGTCAGTTATTTATGGTCAGTACCGTTCAGTTGCCTGGTGCTCATACCGTACCAGTTGTAATGTATTTAAAATAACACCCCAAGCACCCACCATGCAAAAATCAGCAGCACATAGTGGTGATTTTTGCATGGTCAGTGCTCATGCAAAAATCACCACTATGTGGGACCAGAAATAGCTAAAATGAGTAGATGATGAATTCAGAGTGAGAAGAACTGTCAAGATTGGAACCTAGTCTCAAAGCACAGTAGTATTTTTAAAGGAATAGAATTAAGAATCTAAATCTAATACTTAACATTCTAAGGAGCCGACCTGGACTCTTTCTCTTGGTTATTATAAAAATAGTAAATGAGTAAGGTCTGTATAGTAAAGACTCTGCTTACTTACCTTTACTACATATTATTACACTTCCTTTTCTGTTGGAGTTTGGATAGCATGAGTAGCACTTGGTCCTCATTTCTCAGACAACCAACGAACCAGACTTGGGCTTTTTATAGATACTGTTTGTGGTAGCAGCTACTTACTAAGTACAGAAAATGTACTATCTCTCAGGAAGGTACATCCCAGTCTATTCTATCATGTGATAATCCTTCAATGCCCAGTCAGGTCTTAACACATGTCCAGAATATAAAGTGAACAGAAGAAATCAAAGTACTTTCTTCAGGCAAAAACTGTAGCCCTGGTTTGCAGGAATAATTACAGAAATATTTTCTCATAGGAGCCACTGCCAATAATGAGCAGTGTGCACTTGATTTTTCATTCTAAATTTGTATCTCTAAATCTAGAAATAAAAATCATATCATGTACTGTCTTCATATACAGAAATCTTCTCATCACATTGGTAAGTAATATTTTGTTTTATAAATTTATGACATCTGTGAATTGCAAATCCTTCATAACTTTACAAGTGATTTACAAAATAATAATAGGCGGACTCAAACTCTCCAGTCTGCATATAAAAAATAAATATTCTTTTATTTTGATATGCACCATCTTGATGGGGCTTTTTTTCCTCCCAAGTAAAGAATTAGACACTCAAAACAAGTCTTTAATAAAAACAATGTATTATAAATATGCTTATATTATAAACCACAGTGTAAAGTCTAACCTACCAGAGGATGGATTTTCTTGTTCATTAAAAGTATGTAGTCAGTACATATATTCCACATCAATATTCATTTTATTTACTCTATCATGTAAATACTAGAAAATGACATTTTAATAGTAGCCCCCTTCTCTTTTTTTTAAGAAAGCAGAGCAATTCAGAATATGTAAACTGGACTCTGAGTTTTGTCAGATGAAATGTGCCATTAAATAGATAACTCTTAAGTTCTGTTCAGTGATATCTGTATTCAGATTTGCTCATTCATTTCAGCTGATTGGTCAAACACAGAATGTAAAACTTGGATGTTATTACTCTGCTTATTAGCAAGAAGCTTGGGGTAATCTGAAATGTCTGGCTTCTCCGGCAATGACCTATAAGGTTTTGCTTTGATTTCACCTTCAGCAAACATAGGCTCCGAAAGCACAGGCTCAGAAAAGGCTTTTCTACAATTTTCACTCTCCTCTCTGTTTTGCCTGATGGATTCTTCTTCCTGGAAGATGTTCTTTACCTTCTTCAGCACAGCATTAACACAGACTGCCTATACAATAAAAAGAGTTTGTAAAGTAAAGTTTCTTTTTAAGCTACTAACCACAGATTAAAAACATACAATATAGTGTTCCACATAAAGTCATTTAATCTACATAATCTAATAAAAAACACTTCTTTTCAGGACCTTCAGGTACATAATATGATAAGCATTGGGAGATTGTTCTAAATAATACATTACAATCTAGAGAGCAATTTAAAACCTAGTATGCTTCAATAAATATATGTTTTACATCTTTTTCCCCCAATTCATTAGCTGTTTTACATCTTTATTCTCTTGATGTAATTAAATGAAACATTTTCTGAGAGATGGAATTTGTCCTCAAACATGGTTTTTCTCAAAGTAGTTTTTTTGTTTTAATTTTCTTCCCCCTAGACTTTGCTTATACTTGCATGTGCAATGAAAGGACATCAACATATCAGTAAGAATTTAGTAAGCTACTATCAGTGGTTTCTGAGCAAACATGTGATCCACTGTCCCCTCCAAAAATGTCACTCAGTACTTTAAGGAGAGGAGTGTCAAAAATAAAACAGAGAAAAATAACTTCAGAAATTCAGAACCACTAAGGACTGCATTAATTAAACTTACTCTGTAAGTTTACTAATGATGAAGATGATGATGATGCTAAGTATTCAAGGCACGCAGTGAGAACGGAAAATTCATGAAATATGAGAAGACTTAAACCAGTTTATTTCACCAAAGAGATGCCTCAAGGTAATATAAAGGATTATAAACACTTAGAAGGTTTTCCCAAAGAGGTAACAGCAAAAGGATTGAGGTCCTCAGGCTTGAACAGCCTCAACTTCCTCTTGCCCTCCTGCCTCCTCCTTCTTGCCTGCCTCTTGCTATAGAATTGAGGAACACAGACACTTTCCCTCACTTCCCTGCAGTTAGTTCATTAGCTACCCTGTAACTAGTGAAATAAAATGATATGTCTGCTGGGATGGAACTCAGAAAGGATTTTTGGAAGTTTTTCCTCCTATATAGACTGTCTTTTCCCTCTACCTATCTCCCTCTTCCTTCTTTGAACACTGATAGTATTGTGATGCTTGATCATGAGGCAACAAACCTAAGGACTAAAAAGTTTTTAGAAGAAAAAGAGGGAAAGACCCTGTTGTCTTAGGCTTTTAGGGCTGCTGTAACAAAATACCATGAACTGAGTAGCTTACAAACAATAGAAATTTATTTCTCACAGTTCTGGAGAGTGGGAAATCCGAGATCAAGGCACTGGCAGATTCAGTGTCTGGTGAGGGCTGGTTTTCTGTTTCATAGATGGTACCTTCTATCTATGTCCTCATATGGTGGAAGGAACAAGGCAGCTGTCTCAGGCTTCATTTCTAAGGGCACTAATCCCATTCATGAGGACTCTGCTCTCATTACCTAATCACTTCCCAAAGGCCCCACTTGCTAATACCACCACCTTGGGATTAGATTTTAACATAAGAATTTGGGGGAAGCACAGACATTCAGACCTGGGCTTTGATAACATGTTGGACCTAATTGTACAAACCTGGGAATTGCCTAACTCCCAACTTCTAATTAAGATATTTAAATATCTTTATCGATTAAGGTACTGTCATTCAGATATCCTTTGTTACTTGCACTTTTATGTATCCAGACCCAGCACTAGAAACCTTTAAAGTCATGACCTTTAGCTGTAAACAGCCTCATCCATTTATCCAAAATATGATCATTCTCTGTGAATTCATGTTGCGAAAAAGGTTGGAAAGTTCTATCCTATTTGAAACATTCTCTCCTCCCTCACCAACAAAAAATTATATCTGCACATTCTAACCACCTTTTTCCCAGTCTCAGGAATGAACGGTCTTGATCAAGGTCAGTATCCTTCTATCTTTGTTTTTAACCTACATCCTACCATCTTCTCTATCAATTATTCCTTGTCTCTTCAGCCTCTTTACTCTTGACTGGATCTTCCCCTGCAATCTATAACATACTTGAGTATCTTCCATCCTAATATTTAAAAATTAAAAATCTCTGGGAATCTGCTTCTCTATTGACTGCTACACACTCTGTCTTCTTCGTCAAACCAGAGTCTGTTTCCACGTTATTACCTTCTGTTCACTCTGAAACCTGCTTATTTCTGTCTTCCTTACCCAGTTATGCCGCTGAAATCATTTTTGAGATGGTTAACCTTGACATCTTTACTACTATATCTAATGGACACTTCAAATCTTCATTTTACTTGACTTTTTCTGCTTGTATTTGACACTTAACTACTCACAACATCCTGAGTCTCTATTTCCTTGGCACTATTTCTCCTGATTTTCTTTCTGCCTTTTTGATTGTTGCTTCTTGTCTCCCAAATGGATTCTTTTTTAGCTCACTTAAATATTGCTGTTCTTCATATTTCTGTTGACTTACCTGTCTCTTCTCTTGATATGGTTCCACTCGTAGGACATTAACATCTAACATATATATTGCTTTCAAAACCAAAATTGTAACCTGACCTCTCCCAGGCCTTAGATACATATATGACCAATTATCAGATCACCAAAAATTTGTTTCTATTACCTGCTTATAAAGTTCATGGCGTGATAAATTGTGTGAGATGATTTCAACAGCCTTTGAAAAATTGAAATCTAATTTTTGTGTTAGTCTAGTTTTTATTTCCCCATAGACATGTCATCCTGTTCATTTTGTGCAATGTATTTGCATCCTAGCTTAGTTGAATGCCAATTTTGTATAAGATTCACATTTAAAATATTGAGCACTTCTTGAAAATTTAAAACAGTGGCAAAATAGTTGATAGATTTAGTTTTTAAAAAACTGAATTAATATGTTTAAAAGTAAGTTCTACCTTTTTTCAAGGATATTTAGCTATTCTTGACCCTATGGACTTCCCTATATATTTTAGAACTATCTAGTCAACTTACATACACACACATACACACACACATGCACACACCTGCTTGGCTCTTAATTGGGACTTCTTGTATGTTTTGATATATTAACATAAATGGGTAAGAATGCTAACAAAAAAACATAAAAATGATTAAAAGAAATTAAAGAATACCAAAATAAATAGAAGGATATATTCATGAACCGGAAAGAGGACTTATTCTCCCAGTTATTAAGATATAAAGCTCCTGTAATTAATACAGTGCTCAATTGGTACAAGAATAGACAAATAGACCAACTGAATAGAACAGAGAATCTATAAACAGACCTACATATAAAGGACACTTGATTTATGCAAAAAAGAGTATTCTAGGACAATAGAAAACGGGCTTTTTTTAAAAGAAAAAATAGATTAATTGGATACTCATGGGGAAAAATTTGACTCTTACCTCATATTAGTTCCAGATGGATTATAAATCTAAACGTGAAAGGTAAACTAATAAAGCTTCTAGAATACAACAGGAGAATATTTTCATGACCTTAGGTGTAAGTCAAGATTCTCTTTGACACAGAAAGCACGTAACATAAAGGAAAAGATTAATAAATTGGATGACATTAAAATTATGATATGCTTTTATTTATTTTAAGACTGGATCTCACTATTTTGCCCAAGCTGGTCTCAAACTCCTGGTCTCAAGGTATCCTCCTGCTTTAGCCTCCCCCATCAGCCTCCTGAGTAGCAGGGATTATAGGCACACACCACCATGCCTGGCTAAGAATTTCTTCCTTAAAAGACATTATTAAAAGAATGAAAAGGCAAGTCACGGAGTAAGAGAAGAAATTTGTCCATATATAATCAAAAAAGGACAGGCTGCTAGAATATGTTTTTTAAAGTAAAAATCAATAATTGTTTTAAGAAAGACATCTCTCAGTAAAAAAGCAAGAAGAGATTTTAACAGAAATTAACAAAGAGGATATCCAAATGTCCAACTAATATATGCAGAGGTACTCAATCTCATTAATAGTCAAGGAGATGCAAATTAAAACCACAATGTGATTATACTACATGCCCACAAAAATGGCTAAAATGGAGAAGATTGACAATACTGTCAGTAATGATGTGGAGCAACTTGGACTTAAAACTGAGATTTGTGTTAATTGTTAAAAAACCATTTTAGAAAACTCTTTGGCAATATCTACTAGGTATCAGCACATGCATACCTTATGGCCTAGCAGTTTCACCAAAAGATATGTACAGGAATATTTATAGCAACCTTATTCATAGTAGCCAAAATGAAATAATCCAAATGTCCATCAGCAGTAGAATGGATAAATAAATGTTGATACAGTCAATCAGTTGAATACTACACAGCAGTGAAAATGAACAAACTACTGCTACAGGCAGTGAATGATCTTAAAACAGTGTTGGGCAAAAGACAAACACAAAAGAATACGTACTATATGACTTTATTTATATAGAATTCAAGCAGTCAAACTATCAGTAGTATTACAAGTCAAAATAGTGATATCCTGTATAGGAAAGGGTAGTGATTGTGAGGGTCAAGAAAGAGGCTTCTGGAATTATGGTAATGTTTTGTTTCTTGACCTGGGTAGTATAGAGCTTAATAGATTTTGTGATAATTCATTAAGCTGTACACTTTCCTTTTTGTGTGTTACAGTTTTTTTAAGTGGCTATTAATAGAAAATAAAACCCTTATAATTAAAAAATCTTTTATATTTTTCTCATGCACAGCACTTGTAATCCAAAATACACTAATACCTGCGTTCCCCAAAGTGAGAAACCCCAAATGTTAGAATACTGAACTTTAGCCAACCATGGTACAATGGCTGAAAAAAACAACTGTAGCTAAATAACAGTAAAACTAAAAATTCTTGATCAAAAATATTCAAGTGGTAATAAACTTTATAAAAATAAAATTTTAGTTATTTAAGAAAACTGGGTTTTGGTGGATTGACCTGGCTCATCAGAAAAGGAAATTTTTAATATAAAATTGTTTTGTGTAATGAGACTGTTTGTGAATGGTAACATTAAATATTGTACAGTATACTGCACAGTATTATTAACATTACACAAAATAAGTAGATTTATTTCTAGATTCTAATAATTTTCTTAACTTACCAAATAAATTAGTGCTGCATATGAAGCATATATTATGCTAGTTAAAGCAGTCTTTGCTGGAAAGGAGATGATTTCAAACAAAGAACCCTTTCTGACCTGCAAAAACAGAAAAGATTTTCTTAATAAACAAACATTTTCAGTGTTTCAATGTCATATTGTAAAATGTTACTGTAAAATGAGAATTTATTTTTTTCTAAAAGTCATCTACTTCAGAGCTATCTGGGCTTTTTCACATTGTGAAAATTATTTTTCCTTTTTTAACAAGAAGACACTTTCTTGTGCTAATCAAAACCCTGTGACAAATCTATAAAAATCTTGCATTTCTGCGATCTAAATGACTAATTTTTCCCAATTACCAACTGTGCACACTAGGAGGTGCTGCTGTGCATATTAGAAAAACAGTCTTTCCTTTGTTCAAATTCATGTAATCATTCTTTACTAATTATTCACAACCTCAATTAAGTAAACAGCAATCAAAATAATAAGCTTTTCCTAGAGATTCATGACCTGCTTGGAAATGTTAATCATGAGACTGCTGAAGGCCAGCATTAACCTTAGATGATCATTAAGCTTCAGAAAATGTTCTGTGCTCATATGCAACAGGCTCTCATGAAACACAGAGAAGTTTAACACCAATAATGAAGTTGCCTCTCTTGTGTTTCTAGTTTCTGGCAGTAGGTGTACCGGCCTGAAACCTATCAGCTTAACATACTTAGTTATACTGTCTCATGGGCCACCTTTGTTGCCTTGAGCAGGGTATGAAATGAGGACTTTAGGAAATACATTCCCTTTCCATTCAGCAGTGAAGTGACAGTTAGCCAGGCTCCTCTGAAGTAAGAGCCAAGCAACTTAATGGCTTCGATGAACTTCCAAAAGGTACAGGCTGTAGCTGATAAAATCATGTAAATGCATGGTAAAAACATGCACATAATGTTCATTAGACAACGTTCATTAAAGAGTTATAACATTGAAAAAACTAAAACAATGATCGTTCATTAAAGAGTTATAACATTGAAAAAACTAAAACAATGATTCCAGAATAGTTAGGAAAATTATGTTATATCCATTCAGTGGTATATTATGCAATCTTTTTATTTTTTCAAACCTTTTATGTATTTTTAATTGACACATTGTAATGGTACATATTTAAGGAGTACAATTTGATGTTCCCATAGAAGTCTATGTTATATAATGATCCAATCAGGGTAGTTAGCATCTGTATCACATTGTGCATTTATCATTTCTTTGTGGTGAGAACATTAAAAGATCCTCTCTTCTAGCTATTTTGTAATACATAATATTTTACTGTTAACCGTAGTCACCCTACTGCGCAGTAGAACACCAGAATTTATTCTGCCTATCTAATTGTAATTTTGTACCCATTTAACAACCTCTCACCATCCTTCCCTTTTCCCCTTTCCCTACCTAGTCTCTGGTAACCACTGTTCTCCTCTCTGCTTCTATGTACCAACTTTTTGTTGTTGTGTTGTTAAAATTTCACGTGTGGGTGAGATCATGTGGTACTTGTCTTTCTGTGCCTGGCTTATTTCATTTAATGTGATCTCCAGATTCATCCTTGCCATCACAAATGACAGAATTCTTTTTAATGGTTAAATAGTATTCAATTGTGTATATAAACCACATTTTCTTTATCCATTCACCTGTGGTTGGACACGTAGGTTGATTCTATATCTAGGCTATTGTGAATAGTATGCAGCCTTTTAAAAGGTACTTCTGGGCCGGGCACAGTGGCTCACACCTGTAATCCCAGCCCTTTGGGAGACCAAGGCAGGTGGATCACCTGAGGTCAGGAGACCAGCCTGATCAACATGGTGAAACCCCATGTCTACTAAAAATACAAAAATTAGCCAGGCCTGGTGGTGCATGCCTGTAATCCCAGCTACTTGGGAGGCTGAGGCAGGACGATCGCTTGAATCTGGGAGGCAGAGGTTTCAGTGAGCTGAAATCATGCCATTGCACTCCAGCCTGGGCAACAAGAGCAAAACTCCATCTCAAAATAAATAAATAAAAGGTACTTCTGAAGAACATGTGATAACTTTTTGTTGAACGAACACTTACATGGCACTGTCTACCAGGTCCTGTTCAATGTACTTTATAAGTATTCACATTTAATTCTTAAAACAATCCTATGAAGTTGGTATTATTATTATCCTCATTCCACAACTGGAAAGCAGAAAAAAGAAAAGTAGGCAACTTGCCTCTGGTAATATAGCTGATAAGTAGCAAAGTGAGGTTTAAACTGGAAATAGTACTCCAGGGCCCAAGTTGTTAACCTGATCATTAAGCTACGCTGCCTTGGGATACACTACTGCTCATGAAGAGTGGTAAAGGACTGCATTATAGGGATGGACTCTGGAGTAAATAGATGTAGTTAATTTCTAGCCCCAGAGTTCTTGAGTAATGAAATCTTGGACAAATTAATTCTTTCCTCTAAGCTTTGTTTCCCTCATCTCCAAATTGAGAATAATAGCTAATGTTTATCTCATAGATTTGCTGTAAAAATAAATAAGAAAATGCTTGTAAAATTTTTAGTAAAATGTCTGTGCATGGGTAGTATTAAGGGACATTAATAGTCCCTTATTAGAGAGGGAATATTAATAATAGTAATAATAATAGAGAAAGATCGAGGTTCAAAATAGTAAGCATAACAAGTATGATTGATTCCATTTATATAACATACAAAAACAAGCCAAACTATGCTGTTGGAAGAAAAGGAAACAATTATCCTAGCAAGGGTGAGAATTAGTGACTGTAAGGCAGCATGAGATTTCTTGAGTGCTGCTTACCAAGATGTGTTCAATCTATGAAAATTTATGGAGCTATACACTTAATTTGTGCACTATTCTGTATACTTCAGTATAAAGCTTAAAAATTCTACATCCCATGTTTTTATGATTAAACACAATTAACATTGCATAGAAGAAGTTTGGACAGAAATGCACCAAAAGTTTAATTGCTGTTATGATTTAGTTATGTGGCTTTGTATAGTTAACATTTGTAGAACACTCATTACATGCTAGGTTCTATTCTACTGGCTTTCCTTGCATTCTCTCATTTTATCCTCTAACAAACCTATGAAATAAGAACACAGGTTCAGAGAAATTAAATTCTTTCTTGTTTTCTATATTTTGTATGTTAGGTTGAAAGTACATATGGTATTTTGTAAATGAAATTATTAAAATATGTGTACATCCTGTTCTAGTATGCTCAGTGTTCGCTTAGTGCTGCCACTACTGAATGCAGAACAAAAATGCCCACTGCAATTTCCTTCTTCCCTCTTAAGTGATTTACAGAACAAGGAAACCAAGAATAGGATCTAGCCTAGTAGCTAAGAGTGGGGGGTGGGGGTGCTGGGGGTTGGGGAAAGGCTGTTTTCTTTCTTCCTCCTTTCTCTTCGGGCCGTACTGACTCCTAGATGTAGGGATAGGTAGGGAAAGTTTCTGCCCACTCCCTCCATAGGTCACCTGCAGCATTTCCCAGAATTCCTGGCTTCTGGAAAGAGTTTCCAGGAAATGAAGCAGCTGCTGCTTTTTCTCTCTAGAAAGAATCAAATTGATAGCATGCCTTTGAATCCCACTTTTAGGCTACACGGAGACAAATATACAAGTAGAGAGCAGACTCTCTAGGAGGAAGAAAAGCAGATATACCTCCTAGCAGAGTGAAAAGGTTCTTGAGCTTGTGAATATATGAATTCATAGTGGGAGGTCCATGTTCAATCATTGGTAGGCCATATACAATAAAAATAAAAGTTGTGTTGTATGGGTTGGATCTGTGTCCCCACCAAATCTCATGTTGAAAGGTAATGCCAAATACTGGAGGTGGGGTCTGGTGGGAGGTCATTGGATCATGGGGGCGGTTTCTCATGGTTTAACACCATCCCCCCTTGGTGCTGTCTTCAGGATAGTGAGTTCTCATGAGATCTAGTTGTATAAAAGTGTATGGCCTCTCCCACCTCTCTCTCTTCCTCCTGTTCCAGCCATGTGAAGTGCTGGTTTCCCCTTTGCCTTCCACCTTGATTGTAAGTTCCCTGAGGCCTCCCCAGAAGCTGATGCTGCCATGCTTCCTATACAGCCTACAGAACCATGAGCCAATTAAACCTCTTTTCTTTATAAATTACCCAGACTCAGGTATTTCTTTATAGAAGTGCAAGAATGGACTAATACGGGTGTCTACATGAGAAATTACTCTTTCTGTTTTATTACATCTTTCTTTCTCAGGTTTTGTCCTTCACCTAAAAGTAATTAAAGCTGATTAGTTTCAAAATAAATTATGTACTTGATATATGGTATGCTTCTGAATAATTAATCTTTATATTGTTTAAAGGTCATATTTAAATATTTTAATGCTTTTAATAATTACTTTTTATTCCTGTAACAAGAAAATATATTTCCTCCAAAATATATGTGGCTCCTGGCAAGTAGCCATTTTTCAACTTTATGATTCACTTTAAAAACATGTTTTTCATATTATAAACCATGCTGTTTCATTTTTGTCTTGCTTTGAGCAGAAATAGTGTATGGTAAAAGCTAAGATAAAAAAACAGGAGAAATTTGTTAAGTGGCAGTCTTTAGATGATCTTGGCCTATTTCAAAATTTTTATCTCAACCTTGTTATATTAATTTCACTTTATGTGCATATTTGAGTTAAAAAATGTCTTGGTATCAATGTTATGTTCATATATTTCTTTTTAAATTTGGTCATGTAAAACATGTAAAATATATGGATATTTGAGCAGTAAAAACATTTTGAACCTTTAATTCAACTTTTTCCACATAATTTTGACTGCCTTATCTCATAAAAGAAGTATGTGTGTTCATCTTATTTTCACTATTGAGATAAATCACACAAAAAACCCAACAGTGAGCAGTAAAGATTCACTTATACATGACCTGAAGGTTGGAGAATTACCAGGCCCCATGTAGTTTACATTGTCCAAAACCACCCTGACGAGAGTTACAAGGGGAGTCATAGGGGAAATTCTAACTCTCAGACAAATGTTGCAGGAAACACTGACTGCTACTTATAGAGAGGTCCAGGAAAAAAAGTATTCCTGTTAAGTTTGGAAAAGCTGCACAAATGTGTCTTTGCTTAGCAACTCACAACACCTTTGAATACAGGAAAGACTCCTGACTTTAAAGAAAGCTACCTGACTTTATTAACCCCAGTGTTAACATTCTGTAGAACATTGTTCTTAAACAAGCTTTTAATCCGGTGGTCCTGTAAAGGCTCAAATGTCCTAATCCCTTTGCCAACGTGGAGGAGTACTGTATGTCTTCAAGAGCCCAGGAGTTCTACTATCTAGGAAATATCCTCTTTCCCCGGGTCTAGATTATACCAGCCAAGTTAGCCTCATGGCAGGCCCATGTGGGACCTACAGAACTTCCTGATATTTATGAGGTTTATAGTTTAAACCCCAAATTGGAGTCTAACTTAGAGGGTGGGGTAAGGAAGAAACTTTACATAGGTAAGTTTCTGATCCTTATCCTGAAAAAAGAACACGAGTTCACTGGGATCCACCTTACAGCCCAGGCATTGTAAACGCTGAGGATTTTCTTCACTTTGGTCCCTATTCTATACCATGCCGCAGTATGTATACAAAGTAAAATCAGTCAACTCTAATGCCATTATAGGGATGAGTCTATCACAGGAAGAGCTCTTGGTCCTGTGGCTCTGCATTGGCCTGCCAGAATCAACAGTGATGTCTGGGAGCTGACGTGTCTTGGCTGAAGTCAGCATTCAAGGCGATTATCTAGGTCACTGCAGCCTAGAGCAGCTGCGGACTCAACTCAGGCAGGCAACTCACAAGGCTAAGCAGATGCACCATTCTGTAAATACTGGCACTGGAGATGTTGAAAACTACCAGGAAATTCTCTACTAAGAGTTTTCCATTCCTGAGGCTTTTTATAGAACTAGCCACAATTCTATCACTGCAGTCTCATTCCTGCAGAACCTGGAGGGGTTTGAGGAATAATTTTATTCAGCATCCATAGAGCCAAGTACAAAAGAACCCTCTTCTAACAAGGTGGCAAGCTGGAAAGTCTTGACCCCAACCATCTGTGCACATGTCTCAGGCCATTAGAATCGCTTTAGGCCATTCCTGCCGGTTGGGTCTTTGGGAGGCTTCTATTTGGCACAACATTTCAATACGCTATGACATATTAAGCATGCTCTAGAGCTGAACATCCAATCAGAAAGGCCCGGGTGGATGGCAGAGGGAGCTCCTGAGCCAGTGTCCATTCTTCACCTTGAGAAGAACATTAATGGATGCTGCATTTCAGAGCTCCCCATGTCGAAGAGCTGAAACACTATTCTAGTTATTGTTTGTGTCCTAATGAAAATGTTCCTCTATTTCTTTGTTTCCAAAGGAAGTCACCTGCCTCACTGGTATTCTCAGCCACATAATAGAGAGTTTTGGTAGAGCTATTTAAGGTGCTCCAGCTACAAATGCATTTTTTCATCATTTGTCATCCACAAAACAGTGACCAGACAGAACACATCCAGAAGATATTTGAAAGACACCTTCAGGTAAGTTAACCAGGCCACTTACCTTCTTACAGCTAAGTTTTCCTAGAGTGATATCTTATCATGCATCCACAAAGCGTATCCCCTTGCATGGTCCTTCCAGCTTTCTCCCCTTTTACTTCCCCACACAAAGCTCCATCTGAGACAGGCAGTTTGACAATTCTTAAAGGAATTCATGCTGGAATCCACTCTGGGTAAGCTGAACTCTGTCTGATGTGGCTTTTCATACTACTGCACTTTGCTCTCAGCACACTCTG
Source organism: Pan troglodytes (assembly GCF_028858775.2). Taxonomy (NCBI): domain Eukaryota; kingdom Metazoa; phylum Chordata; class Mammalia; order Primates; family Hominidae; genus Pan; species Pan troglodytes. The sequence continues at coordinate 20,446,859 of NC_072402.2, read as the reverse complement.
GTACCATGGATGCACTCCATTTACAGACCAATCCATTGACCTCTGCCACATCTCATACATTCCGGTTGTACCTTTGACTCTCCAGGCGATTGTCCTCATAGTCAGTTCTGTTTCTGTCCTCACTGAGCCTTTGAGATTTGAGAGACGTTGTTTACTACAACTTAGTTTTCCCTCACTGGCAATTCTGATTATCAACCCTAGCTACTGTATACTCCCCACGTAAAGCTTCTTCCTAACCCCAGCCCCCAAGGACCCTGGAACCTCTGACCTGGGACTGTTCTCACTTGTCTCACTCCAGCCATACAGAACTACTTATGTTCTCCAAATAAGTCATGTTCTCGCTCACCTCAGTATCTTCATATATACTGTTCTTTTCTTGGAATGATTCTCCTACTTCTCATCTGGCTAATTCCTCCTCCAAGACTCAGATACAGTATCCTATCTCTAGAATGTCTACATGGACCACTCTTTGGAATGCTATGTCTCTTCTTGATGTTTCTGTAGTGCACTTTGCATACTTTGATCATCCACTTGCTACATCCTACTGACACTGTTTGCTTATTTGCCTGTGAGCCCCACAGTCCATAGGGCAAGGGTGAGACATCTCTGAGTCCCTGGTACCTAATCCAGTGATTTTGCATATCAGGTTTTCAATAACTTTTTTTTTTGTTTTTGAGATGGAGTTTCGCTCTTGTTGCCCAGACTAGAGTGCAGTGGCACGATCTTGGCTCACTGCAACTTCGCCTCCAGGGTTCAAGCGATTCTCCTGCCTCAGCCTCCTGAGTAGCTGGGATTACAGGTGCCTGCCACCATGCCCAGCTAATGTTTGTATTTTTAGTAGAGACAGGGTTTCACCATGTTAGCCAGGCTGGTCTTGAACTTCTGACCTCAGGTGATCCACCACCTCGGCCTCCCAAAGTGCTGGGATTACAGGCATGAGCCACCACGCCTGGCCGCTATTTGTTGAATAAATAAAAATGTAGAAGTATATTTCACTTCCAATAAATTTAATCATCTTAAAACTTGGAAGATATTAAGAAGTAAAGCTGAAAAACATCTGGTTCCATACACATGGCAGACTGAGCTAATGTGGAGCATCTCACACAAAAACACCTAGAAATGTTTTAGGGTACATGTACCCTAAAACTTCAAGTATAATAAAAAAAAGTAAAAAAAAAACAGAAATGCTATAAAAATGAAGTTCAAAAGATGTAATACAAAATTGAGCTTACAAAAAGGTAAGGGACCTTTCCCCCCACCCCCAATGCCACGAACAAAAAGGGAACTAAGAGCCAGAGCAGCAAGTGTGTGAGCTTATATCCCAGGAACTCTGGAGATGTTACTGGACCCTAAAATAATGGTTGGGTGCTTGAGTATTAATACAGAGACTGGACATGAGACTTGGGTAGATGTGAGGTGGGGATCAAGTCTTTGCAGAACTGCAATTTCAGTGAAACTGGGACTCAAACAATTGCATCCACCAGAACAGGAAGAAAGGAAACTGGTCTCCATGTGGGACTCCCATGAGAGATTAAAATTGCAGGCTTTCCCCTTATAAAGGGATCTGAATTTACCCTATCAGTGTGATGCAGGAAATCCTAAGCTGAAAAAAACATAAAGATTGGTCTCAGGTTGCTGGAACCCCTGGAGCAACAAGCACAATTTCTCTAGAGGGACAGTTTCACCACCAAGGCCAAAAGAGGATTTTTGTTTTTTTTTTAAATAAACAAAACTCTGAAGTTCTTTTCTTTTCAAGTTTCAGTTAAAATTATAACATAAGAAAATTATAAGTGAGATGCAATATAGATCACATAAGATAATTAGAATAAGGGCAAAGAAGAAGAGATTTCATAGTCATGGATTTTAAATTAATGTCAGAAAAGGTAGTCACAGTTAACATCCTGACCTTACACAAGTCACTTAGTCCCTAAGCCTGTTTTTCTTAGGTTCCTGGAATAAGTTATCACACTTGATCTCTAAATTTACCTCAGAAACTCATTATCAGTCAAAGTAAAAAGGCAAACAGATTATGTCTCTTAGTTCTCATTACTGGATAAAAACACACAAATTCAACTGGAAAGACAGATTTTTTTCTTGCCACTGAATTTTCATGAATGTTGGGAGATAAGTCTCCATGGATTTCTCTCATTCCTGTGCAGATTGGCCCTTCTGAGCAAAGGACATGTTTGAATAGTAAACAGCCTTGCAAAGTAGAAAAAGTATATCCTTCTAGAGAGACATGTACCTCCCTGAACATGTCATAGGCCACTAAAAATAAAGCCCTCTCCTTTTTCCCTGAAACATGTACTTATATTCCAGGGTAATGAATAATTAATCTCTCTCTCTTTCTCCCTCTCTCTGTCTCTCCATCTGTATATCTTTTTGGAGAGGAGGCTAGGGAGATGTGCCAGTGTCCCTATAAAAAGTCCCCAGGGTCTCCTGATTTCAAGGTTCCTCTCTCCTGTGATGCAACGTACTGTGTGCACAGGCAACATTTGGCCCGCATCACATTGCCCTAAGGAATTCAAGCTTAGGGAACCAGCACAAGATACTGCTCTGGCTGACGCTTTTGCTGTGAATAATAAACCATGTGTTCGTGACCTAAGGCTCGTTGTGTGTGTGTTTGTGTGTGTGTGTGTGTGTGTGCGTGCGCATGTGCATATGTGTGTGTACAATTGTGGCAGGCTAATTTGTTAGCTTGTGGGTAGTGTAAGATCTCAGATCCTTCACAGTTCTGACTTAGTGGAGAAGCAAAAAGGAAGACCCTGAATAGCATAATGGCCTGTGTCTTTAAAGATTATTTCATTAAATACAGAAGTATTCTTCAAAAGACATTTCTTCTGCCAACCCTCTATAAAAAACTATAGGTTTGACAATGCAAGGAAAGAAACATGAAGTCAAAACATTAGGTTTAGAAAGATATTTCAGTGGGGATTTAAGATAATATGGTTTAGCTTTGTTTCTTTTTTGCTTTTTATTTTCCTTTTTTTTCTTTTTCTTTTTTCTTTTTTTTTTTTAGACAGAGTCTTGCTCTGTTGCCCAGGCTGAAGTGCAGTGGTGCAATCTTGACTCACTACAACCTCTGCCTCCCAGTTCAAGTGATTCTCCTGCCTCAGCCTCCTGAGTAGCTAGGATTACAGGCACACCACCATGCTGGCTAATGTTGTATTTTTAGTGGAGACAGGGTTTCGCCATGTTGGCCAGGCTGATCTCAAACTCCTGAGCTCAAAGGATCCACCCGCCTCAGCCTCCCAAAGTGCTGGGATTACAGGCATGAGCCACAGCTATGTTTATTTTCAGTGATCTAAAGATACAGGATTAAGGCTTGTAGTTCATAAAGAATCCAGTGGTTGGCAAACACAAACCATTTTTTACTTTCTCAGACATCAGAAATTATAAAAGAGCCTTTTATGAATGCTGCTCTCAGGCAATTTGTAGCTGAAATATATGATGCTTTCTAGAAATGTCAAAATCTTTCATTAAAGAGAGACTCCAACATAAAGGGTATTTGTTGATTTCAGCTATCCAGGATCCATTTTTTACCTTCTTGAAGCAACCCAGATTTTTGAGGATTCCCCCATTCCACACCACTCTCAGGTCATGTGGTCTGGACAGAGCTCCAACCCCAGCTCTAGGGATAAGCAGGTAATCAAGTTCTAGGCCAATCAGTGCATCTCATGTCCTTGGTTTAGAGGTAAGCACTGAGAACACAAGCCATGCTCTTGGAATGAACCTGGAGACATTCCCGTTGGGGTCAGGGGTTTTCTCTCTCTTTTTTTTCTGCTGGAATTGAACCTCGAAGAATATAGCCAAGGAACAGCTGCAAATTATCTTGCAACTATGAGGGGAAAGTCAGCCTAATAATGGAGTCAAGACAGAAAGCAGAACCAAGACACTGAGCAAAAGCGAGAAAGGATCCGGAAGGTATCGTCTGAATACCTGTATCCAGCCATGTCGGGAATCTCAACAGCTCTGGGTTGTTTATGGGAGCTAATACATCTTCTTTTTTGGTTTAACTCAATTGGAGCCCCATTTTCTTCTCCTTCAGCAAAGAGTTCAAATTAATTTGTCCTGCAGTTTAGATGCCAGAATTGCAAAATTCTGAATCTTTTTTAGTGACATTTAGGATGCTTTGTATAATGCCCAAATTGAGAAACTCTGAGTTCTGTGCCGCGAAGTTTAGAAAGCAAGAAATTGATTCCAAAAAAGTTTTAAGAGTTGTTGTCCTCAACAAAATATAACAGAGCCTCAATAAGAATGTAGAAAACGTGATTTGAATTTATAGGTAAATATACTCAATATATTATGTCAAACAAAGGTTGCCTTGGAAACATAAAGTTATGAGGAAAAAGGAACAAAACACAATAATTTTTAAGGCTAGTTGTAAGATTTCTGTTAGATTTAACATAAATGGTAATTTACATGCATATATTTAAGTTGCACCATTTGAAATGGACAGTTTCATATAGTTCAATTAAACAATAAGGTAGAAAAAAGTCCACGTTGCACTATATTTTAAAAAGGCCCAACCATTCATTTCTCTTATCCAAGTATATCTGTTTTACACAGGACAATCAAGTTCACCACATTTTATTTTTCAAGTTTTGCAAATTTAAAAGTTTCTTAAAAAGGGGTACTTGTGCATATGCAGTATTCCCTTACCTGCATGTTATATAGGGGTTGCCTCGGAGCATTAACTTCCCTCAGCAGACGACCAGATATGTCCCTTAGCTCTAAAAGTCTGCATGCAAGCTGAGGATGCAGAAGTTTGGCCACTGATTTGGAGGATCTGGATATGCTGTTTAATCCACGAATTAATGTTGCTCGATTAATCTTAGCTAAAGCAATAGCCATCCTGATTTTGGATGTTTTCTGCGCAGGTTCTCTTTTCTGAAAAATAGGCCTTTGAAAAGTAACTGATGTGTAATCTCCAGTGCATTATTAAAACTACTTCCGGCAGAGACTGACTACTATAAAACTACATTGTGCATGGTGCCATGCATATATTCAACATCCAATATTTCTGTCCCCCCATGAAACCCCTTGAATTCCCTGCCATGTACTTAAATCTTTTTTTTTTTTTTTTATGGAATTTCATTCTTGTGGCCCAGGCTGGAGTGCAATGGCACGATCTCAGCTCACTGCAACCTCTGCCTCCCAGGTTCAAGCAATTTTCCTGACTCAGCCTCCCGAGTAACTGGGCATACACGCAAGCACCACCATGCCCATCTAATTTTTATAGTTTTAGTAGAGACCGAGTTTCACCATGCTGGTCAGGCTGGTCTCAAACTCCTGATCTCAGGTGATCTGCCTGCCTCAGCCTCCCAAAGTACTGGGATTACAGGTGTGAGCCACCACACCCGGACTTTAAATCTTTATATATGTATATTTTTTTCCCTGGGATAAATATCAAGAATTGAAGTAACCAGCCAAAAGATACAAATGTTTCATTTTCCTCCTAGATTTACATATTTTGTGTACTGAATTTTTACTTAAAAAATTATTTTTTAATTTAAATAGGTTTTTGGGGAACAGCTGGTATTTGATTACATGAATACGTCCTTTTGTGGTAATTTCTTAGATTTTGCTGCACCCATCACCCGAGCAGTGTACACTGTACCAAATGCACACTGAATTTTTAAAGAGCTATTAAGTAAACAAGAATTCTTCTTAACTGATTTCTCCATTTGAGCTCTACTCTTTAAATATATATCTTGCTTTTCTTTTTTTATTTTCTTCTTGCTACAGCCATGCCCATTTCTTTGTCATAGGCAATTATAATGCTGAACTTTACTCTTCTATATCTGTCAAACTAGCCTGTCAGAAAATCTTACTAAATTCTTTCTCTACCTTGTCCCAGAATTTGACCACTTCTCATTACCCCCAGTACAGCACCCAGTCTATTATATTTGAATTCTACCATCATCTATTTTCCAGATTAGTGAATTTGCCTAAGTGGTTTCTCTGCTTCCACCTTTGCCTATTTTCATTCTGTTCATCAATACACCAGCCAGAGAGATCTAATTAAAACTCATGTCAGATCATATTTTCCTTCTATTCAACTGCTTCAGTGGCTTCCAGTTGCTCTCAGTGTAAAAGCCAAAGTACATACTGTGGTCCACAAGGCCCTACAAAGGTTGTCTTTTCTTCACCTGTTCAGCCTCATCTTTTTCTCTTTCCTTCCCTTCCCTAAAAACTTGTCGAAGTTTTTAGGTTTCTGGGATTTTACACTAGCTATGCCATTTGATTCCTCAAGCATCCCAAAGTTCACTCCCTCACTTCCTTCACATCTTCATTCAAGAATCACTTTCTCACTAAGACCTTCTTGGTCACTCTACCAAAATCATCAGTTGTGCTCTCTATCTCTGCACCTCGATTTTGCATCCCTTCTCTGCTATAGTTTTTCTTCTCCTTAACACTTACACTAATGTACTATATTGTTTATTTTCCTTGTTCATTGTTTTTTACTTGACTAGAGTATAAATTGTAAGTGTTTTATATCCATTTAGCTTGCTTGTTTTTCTCCAGAGCCAAAGTAGTGTCTGGCATGTAATACGCACTCTATCTTTGTCAGAATGAATGATTGAAGAGTATCAGAAAATAAAACAAATTAATCTTGAGAAACATCAAAAAAAAACCAAATATTACATTAGAAACCACACAGAAAGTTTTCAGTGCACAGTTCTATAACTTTCACAATAATGACAATTCTCCACAAGAAACAACTCACCAAAGACAAAAATATAATTGAATTAGCATTCTAGTGACAGTCATAGTCTCATTACTTTCAGAAACCTAAATGCCATTACAGGTAATTTCCAAACATCATTGGTGCCTTCTTAGCAGTTTTTTTCACACATTAACAGTAACCAACAACAAATAAAAAAGCATAGAGAATTCAGAAAAGTACATCTAAGGGCATAAAACTCCAAAATTTTTGGCATGGATTCTAATATGTCCTGTCTACAACTTCTATTTTGTAGTATATATGGTTAAGTACAAGATAACAGAAAAAAGATATATTCATCTTTCATATTTAAAAACTCACAAAAATTGACTGTATTTATCCTAAAATATTTTTCTCTTATTCCAAGAATGAGCATCTAAATTAAAATTTTTTAGATACCCAATTGTAGTACATAATTTAAAGGTTTACTAGTTTAAATTCATCATATGGAAATCTTTTGAAATTTGCAAGTGTAAACCTTTAAAAATTACTCTTTACTAAGGAAGTAGATACTAAGGCTATTATCTGGGCTGGTTGGGACAGAAGGGGTGGAAAGAACTGAACCCCAGAAGCCATCATCTCAAGCCAAGATTCTAAAATTAACTTTCTGGCCAGGCACCATGGCTCACGCCTGTAATCCCAGCACTTTGGGAGGCCAAGGCGGGCAGATCACTTGGGGTCAGGAGTTTGAGACCAGCCTGGCCAACCTGGTGAAACCCCGTCTCTACTAAAAATACAAAAATTAATCCAGCATAGTGGCAGGCACCTGTAATCCCAGCTATTTGGGAGGCTGAGGCAGGAGAATAGCTTGAACCCAGGAGGCAGAGGTCGCAGTGAGTGGAGATTGCGCTATTGCCCTTCATCCTGGGCGACAGAGCAAGACTCCATCTCAAAAAAATAAGTAAAATAAAATAAAAGTAACTTTCCTAGCCTCAAAAAGAAGATTTCCTTCAAAATCTATCCAGGAAGAACGATTTAGTAATCATTATTCTGGTTGTATTCTAGGTATATATATTCCTCTATAAAAATTCCATCGTCACTCCCATCAAATCTTTTTTTGTTCTAGGCCAGCAAGATGGCCTTTTCGTAAATAAATACATGCCTGGGTGGCGCGGGGGAGGGGAGGAAGATTTAAATACTAATCACAAAATTTAGAATTTTAAGATACAACTCAATTAATAAAGCCCTCTAAGAATTTGTAAGACCATTCCTTTCACTGTTCGGGAAGTATGGATCATCCTGGAAATAAAAAAAATTTGCAGCACTTACAATCTAACCTTTTAAAATTAATCTGCTTAACAACGGAGTATTAGTAATGTTTTCCACATAATTTATATTTGAAGGGTAAATAACTTCAAACATGTGATAATATCCCCTAACTACTCAAGTTTCTTGCCAATCTCAGCAACACATTCTTCAAAGGAAATAGTGGGAAAACAGCAATATTAAGTGTTTTGAAAATGAGAAATAAAGTAACTAATTATGTTCCTATTTGAGTTGGCTAAAGTTCTATAAGGAAATTACTTCAATTAGTTGGAAATGGGAACTCACAGCTTTATCTTTGGGGACCACAATATTCAACTGATGTCACCATAAACCATGCTTATGGTTCTAATGATAATGAGGCTATTCAGAAGGTAGAAATGAATAAATGAAGTTGCCATTTCTTTTATTAAATGAAACCCCAGTTTCTCTGATTTCAGCAATGGTGGGAGAATCAAAACTTGAAAACGATAACAAGGTTTTCCATGCCTGTCTCTGGCTTCCTAGGATTCACCCTGAGCCTTCTAAATAATTACTACTGTGCTGGCCTGAGCTATTTGACATTGACCAGGCATGTACATCTGCCCATCTCTTTCCTTCCTACTCCAGAGCATAGCCAAAATAGTTTCCAATGTTTCAAAAGACTTTATACCAAGGCTAGGGGAATGCAAAAAGGGGGAGCAACTGGATGCCAAGGCTAAGATACAGCATTAGAAAACCCAGTTTGCCCTCAGAAACTCTTAAGCCTTACCTCTCGTGCTTAGCTGATCTGACCAGCACTTGGATGCCATGTTACTACTGTGCCTGCAGATTCCTACACTTTAGTATCACCCCTCCTCAAACACTAGACCCAAGAGAGGGCCGGCCAAAGGCAGAAAACAGTTGCTTCCCCTGACACTAAGGCCAACTTCCAAGTTCTGGTGTCCTGTATCCAATATGACCGCCTCCTCCTATGATGACTGATACTGGGAATGTCCACTTCCCCCAGGGCTATTATCTTACAGGCTAAATCAGTATTGTCTTCTATTATACCATCTAGGAGTCCATTCTACAAGTCCCAGAACTCTACTATAGCTAAGGGAGTTCAGTAGGTCCTGACAGTTAAAACTCATCCGATTCAATGGTAAACAAGAATGCATATCAGTTAACTTTTTGTTTGTTTGTTTTTTTGAGACGGAGTCTCGCTCTGTCGCCCAGGCTGGAGTGCAGTGGCGCGATCTCGGCTCACTGCAACCTCCGCCTACCAGGTTCATGCCATTCTCCTGCCTCAGCCTCCCGAGGAGCTGGGACTACAGGCGCCCGCCACATCGCCTGGCTAATTTTTTGTATTTTTAGTAGAGACGGGGTTTCACCGTGTTAGCCAGGATGGTCTCCATCTCCTGACCTTGTGATCCGCCTGCCTCGGCCTCCCAAAGTGCTGGGATTACAGGCCTAAGCCACCGCGCCTGGCCCAGTTAACTTATTTTTAGAAATGTATAGGCTCAGTAATTTGAATCATCTGCATATATAACAATTACCTTCTATTCAGAACAGAACATTATTTTTGCTAAATAAGAGTTTAAGTCACAGCAACCATTATTGGTGAATGAGGGGTTCCACATAAGTAAATTTTCTGGGTAACTAAAATTTTTTCCACTTAGTGTTGGCTAAATTTTTACTGACATGCAAAATAACTTTAAAAAATGTATCCCATACTTGACGTCTTTGAGGATTCTGACTGCTGCTAATTCCTCTCTCCTTTTTCTCTCCACTTCGATGGCTTTCATAGAATTTCATTCTCTTCATTCTCTTCTTTTCTCTGATGCCCTGCTAACCCTTTAAACAATGGCATTGTCGGGGGTTCTATCCTATGCCCTAATGTTACTACACAATCTTCTTCAGCAGTGATGATTGCCATTTTGGTTTAAATGTACACTACAGTTAGTTAAATACATGGTTTAACTATACACTATAACAACACACTATACACTGATGATTCCCAAATATACATCTTCAGCCGGGCTTCTCTTGAGCTTCCAACCTACATATGCAATTTATAACTCAACTCCAAGGCTTGGACAGGATGTGGCATGACCCCTTAAACTGTGATCCAATCAAACTCATTATCTCCAAAGCTGCTCTTCCTCATCTTGTCTTTGGTCCTAGTTAACGGGATCACTATTCTTCTAGCCACCCACGAAATCCAGAATCTTCCTCAACCTTTACACATTCTCTCTCATCCCACACTGTCAGTTTCAAAATATGCTAAATATCTCTTGTGCTCAACCCATTCTATTCCCAATGTTAATGTCCTTGTTCTTAGCTGTCATTTGCAACAAAATCTTCCTAGAAGCTCTGCCTCCATTCGGATCTCATTACCACAAAAAAGTATTTTCGTTGTGCAAACTGAATGTCATTTCCAAGCCCAAAACCTCTCTGTGGCTGATATCTGTGTTACCTATAAGGGAAAGTCCAGTCTTTTTCACATGGCATACAAAGACCTCCACCCCTTTTTCTACTATTTCCTATCTCAACCCTTCTATCCTACATGCCTTTAATTTATATTTATTTGACATTTTGGAAACATGCTATGCTGTCTCCTACTTTTTGGCCTAACCCCCACTGCCAGTGGAATATGCTTCCCTGCCCCTACCCACTGATCCCACCCTTTTCTTTACCTTGAAAACTACTATTCATCCGTTGGGACCCAACTTAAAAGCATGCTTCCTCCATGAAGCCTTCTTTGACCTTCCTCAGTAGAGTCATTCACTCCTCTAAATTAGATATAGAGATGTAACACTTACCATATTCTAATGCAATTACTCCTTTACAACTCTATCTCCATTAGATTAAGCTCATTGGTGGAAAGGATCACGTCTTGTTTATCTCTGTATTTCCTCTCTCCAGTCCCAAGCAGTAGTGAGGTGTTTACTAAATGTCTGATGGCTGGTTGTCTGCAGGCGTGGTTAAAGTTAGCTCTAATACCCCCCTTTGGAATGAAATATGTATACTTTGTGATTACTGTGTTACTCAGAGTGCTTTTTGTTAACTGCCAGGTTTTGGTTATATACCTCATGTTTGACATTGCCAAGAATCTGACTTGTGGATAAGTGGATTGTTCCTGTACCATGTACCTTCACAGCATATTCTATTCCAACTATGATCAAAATGACCGAACCACATTTTTCCATTAAGAGCTGTGTACCTTTGAGTAAATTAGGTTACATGTGTTCCCTAAACAAGTTGTTACTTTTTCCTGACTTTATGTCTCTTCAAAATATATACCTCCCTCCTCCTTCACTCCCAATATTTTATCTGTTTCAAATCCTTTTTGGAACAGAGGTTTAAAAAATGTACATGTATACCTTATTTAAATTGATACTACTGTTTTCTTTCCTTATTAAACACACATCCATATTGTATTTATCTTTCCATTGTTACAATTTATCTCAAGCTTTTGCACTGATTTAATTGACATAGATTTTTGCTAAAGTGTATCTAGGTATTTTTCTGATTTTACATTGCAATTGTAGTGTTGAGAGACTGCCAGGTGTTTACCCTAATGACATAGTTACTGTCTTTAAACTTAATTCTCAATCTGCCTCACTTCTTGGTCCACAATCTCTCTGCTTCCCAAAGACCCCTCTTAATGAGTAATATTTGAAATTTGTTTTTCTGAGGCAAAATTAGTGTTTTCTAAAGTTTTGAGCACTGATCTCAAAATCAAGCATTAAATAATTGGTATGATACTAAAAATAGAATATATTTTTTCTATTCCTTTTAAAGGTTATAAAATCACATTACCTGATTAGACTGTGATAATCTTAGGATGGTGGGAAATTCGTCTTTAAACTCATCTACAAGGTCCATGATTGCTTTCTGGATCCCCTCGACTAAGACAAAAAGAGATTAGGAAAAAGAAAACTTTGAAAACATCCCCTAAATGTTTCAAAAGAACATGAAACACTTGATCAAATTCCTAGATGACTGGGAAAGTAAAGGAACTCTAGGGGATCTTATTCCCAATTGTTCCCACACCCATACGCCCTTTACAACAAGATTGTGTGTACTTCTTCCAGAAAAGTTCTTCAACACCTGCCCACATATCCACCCAACAGGTTTGATTGGCATGGTGAGTTCTTGCTTGGGTTCCTAGTGCTTAACAAGCTTGCAGGCCTGGGTAATGCTTGTCCTAGTCTGCCATTAGTGAAAGATGAGGGTAGCCTTCCACTTGGGAAAGCCAGCAAGGACAGAACTCACAGCTCACTGCTGGAATTCTTTGTTACTGTACAATAGGCTTCCGAGAACCTGCTACAGAATCTTCTGACATCACTCTGGCAGGGAGAGGAAGAAGAGTGTGTTTGGAGGCATAAGGGAAGGAGTGAGGGGATTGAATAATAAAGTACACTAAGGAGTTCTATGATATAAGTTGAAATTTGTCCCAAATTCTGCAGTGATACCACAAATAATGGATCATCTGAGAACAAAGGTCCCTTTGAAAAAAACTGGCGTGTGCTTTAAAAGAAATGCTTTATATATGAGGCCAAATAGAAAAGAAACACCAGCAGTGAATTCAGAAAGACTTCTGAATAGATTGTTTTTGCTTCACCAATGAGGATCACTAGGTCAAACTCGGGCAAAACTGTAAAGTCTTTGGTTTCTCTGCTTTATAATCTCAATCTCTTTTCTTCATCTTTACCCTCCTAGTACCCTCACACGTCAGATGACCATTAGTTCCCCCGATCAAATATGGGAAGAACTTGATACCATGCAGACTTGATTGACTGCCTAGTTTTATATATATATATATTTTTGGTTGTTGTTGTTGTTGTTTGTTTGTTTGTTTGAGATGGAGTCTCGCCCTGTTGCCCAGGCTGGAGTGCAGTGGCGCGATCTTGGCTCACTGCAACCTCCGCCTCCCTGGTTCACACCATTCTCCTGTCTCAGCCTCCCGAGTAGCTGGGACTACAGACACCCACCACCACGCCTGGCTAACTTTTTGCATTTTTAGTAGAGACAGGGTTTCACCGTGTTAGCCAGGATGGTCTCCATCTCCTGACCTCGTGATCCACCTGCCTCGGCCTCCCAAAGTGCTGGGATTACAGGCATGAGCCACCACGCCCGGCCGACAGCCTAGTTATATTTTAGTGTGAATGAAATAGTTGGTTAACCTGAATCCCATTCTAATTTGAAGCCCTCATATTTAATTGCAGCTAGACCACTTTCTTCAGCAAGCATAAAGCCACGGCTGCTGAAAGTGTCTTCATGGGAACAGTTTGGGAAAGAGAAATCTTCATCCCAGGATTCCTCTAGCATGGGAAGCCTGAAAATCCCCAGCTCTCATGGTGTTCTTAGTCCACAATCTGCCTTAGAACACCCTCCGCCATACCACATTCACCTCTCCTAACCAAAATAGAACCTGCTTGCCTCTCATGACTCTCATGGTTAAGATAACTATGCCCTTAACATTTGGAAAGTGCAATCCATCGGTACAAAGAAAATCATACTAGACAATGATGAATACACACGCTGGGAGTCTATGAGATAATGAAATACTTTATCTGTCCTAGCAAGATAGTTGGTCACCAGCGTCCACTGCAGAGGAACACCTGGCAGATCCTTCTCTTTCTGGTCTTCTTCCCTGTTCTCCATTCTCCTCCCTTCCACCATCCCCTAGTTCTTTTCATCCACTGATTCCAATGTCATTGCCCAACTGGTTTTACCCAATTTTCTTCTTTTTTCATCAGTTCTCTCCCTCCTAGGCATCCTATAAAATTAACAAATCTAGAGGAAAAGCATTTCTCGGGCTAATGTTTACTGCACTTAAAGCATAAGCAACTCTTTGTGTTTGCTAACAACGTCCTTTTTGTCTTTTCTTACTTAAGAGCCCTCTCCCCAGAAGTAGAGTGGTGAAAAATGACAGACGGTGATGGAGTAAGAAAATCTCACCCTGCAGCACTTACATTATGACCTTATAATATTTTGGTTTGTGTTTAATTATCTTCTTATGCCAATAACCTTATGCATCTTATGTTATTTCAGATAATAAACTTAGACAAAAGAAATAACAATGTCTGTTTTTTTCTTGTTAATTCTTCAATATGTTATTCTTTAGAGTTCATAATAGAGTACCCCATAATTATAAAATAAACTAGGAAACAATTAAAAATATCTCCAAATAATTTTTATAACAGCTGTACAGATTTATCTGTACTTAAAAGGCTTTAATACAGAAGAACAGAACTTTTGTTTTGCACACAGCTTTGAAGAAAATGAACATTTTACATAATTCACATATAGACGGTATAAACTTAGTGATAGAAATATAGAAATCTGGGGGTCAGTCAGACCTGGGTTTGAGTTTCAATTCTATCACTTACCAGGCTTTGCCATGGGCAAATTACATAAGTTCTATAAGCCTCTTACCTTTTAAAAAGGAAACAATACTTGATGAACATTAAATACCCAATAAGTGGCAGGTTTCATTAAATATGCACTGACCTTCTGGTTTTGGAAATTTTGCAAAACTTGGGTAAAAGTCAATGCTGGGCTTGCCCGATTCACCTGGGCTTCAGCATTTTGATTTGCACCAAACTGGCTAGAACCCTAACAACCTTCCTAATTGGATCCTTCCCTCAAACCTACTTCAAATTCAACAGAGATGAAGTCATACTCCTCACTTCATGTATTACCTACCAATCCTCAAAACCTATCTGCCATGTGAGACTTCTTTAAAAATTGTTGTTGGCCTTAGATCAAGGATTTGGACTCGAAGTAACCTCCTTTGGATGTCAACCTGATAAACAGATCAGTTCTATTGGTCCCAGTACTATGTCCTCCAGCTCACAGCGTGCTTTGTGACTATGCACATCTAAATGAGTGGCAAATGTTTAAAAACGTCAAAGTAATTTTAAAACTTATTATCTGGAGGAAGAGAACTGATATAGATTAAAGTCCAACTAAGTACTAGTAACTGTGCTAGGGGCTAAGTTAACATCATTTATCTTTTTAAATTCACTTAACAATCCTATTAGTTAGGAATGTATTGAACACAATCGAAAAGTATCAATACAAATACATTGGTATTACCAATATCAATTGTCAATCCTCAATGATAGTTTTTTCGTTTGTTTGTTTGTTTCTTTTGAGATGGAGTCTCACTCTGTCACCCAAGCTGAAATGCAGTGGCGTGATCTCGGCTAACTGCAACCTCTGCCTCCCGGGTTCAAGCGATTCTCCTGCCTCAGCCTCCTGAGTAGCTGGGACTACAGGCACCCGCGACCACGCCCGGCTAATTTTTGTATTTTTAGTAGAGGCAGGTAACCATGTTGGCCAGGCTGTTCTTGAACTCCTGATCTCTCTCAGGTGATCCACCCACTTCAGCCTCCCAAAGTGCTGGTATTACAGATGTGAGCCACCGTGCCCAGTCAATAATAGTTTTTATAATGATAGTTGTGTCATTATATGATATATGCAGGGCTATTCTGAATAGTATAGAATGGAAATAATTCAAATACCCAACATTCATTAAATGGTTGCTACCTCAAGACTATGGAAAAGTTTCTGTTCATTACGTTTGTAAGATGTGGATTCTATATTTAACTATGTAGGTAAAACTAATTTACAAAAAATTATGTAAAACAATATAGTTTATAACCATCCAAAATTATATGTACACAAATGAGACTTAGAAAGGAATCTAGTAGTAAAAAGCCCCCAAAACCTCCAAGTTAAAAAAAAAACTAGGAAATATTATTTCCATAGGATTGTTCACTTATGTCTAATTAATTAAATAACAAGTTTATGACATGAATTGAAAGTATGATTGTGTATCACCTTGCTTAGAGACTAGTGAAAAGTTTTATATAAATCAATCGAGCGTGCAGAAGAAGTCTCAACATCTACTATTGAAGACTCAAACAGGTCCTGATGTTGGAGAACTGATGGGGCAACCTGATGAAATCCTACATGCGTGAGACTGCAGGACCCTCCTGCGGGGGGTAACTCAGATTCAGTGAGGCATCCCACTCTGAAAAATCCAATCTGGTAGCAATGCCTTAATAATCAGAGGAGAGATGTGATTCTGAGCACAGTTTGGGGTATGTCCCTCAGAGCTATCCTTGATCTCACATTCCACAGGGATTAGGAGTAGATGGGAGGAAAAGATAAGCCTTAAGTAGTCTTCCTAAACTTTCTAAGGCAGTGGACACAAGTTAGCTATACAGCTAGGGTATTCCTTTCACGGACAGCAAAACAAAAAAGGGAAAAGAAGCATTCTCTCGGACTTTGCCAAAGATCCCTGGCTCTTTGAAAGTGTTGCTACATCAGTAGTGGTACCTATTGTGTCCAGAAAATAGCCAAAACCGAAGCAGATCCCAAAGGAAACATGAAGGTATTCACAGAAATAATTAAAAGGGCCAAGCAGATGCCACTTGCCAGGCTGCTTACCAGATTTGTTCCTGATAATTAGACACCCCGTGGGAATTCCCAAAAATACTTAGGAGACAGCAGATTCAGGCCTTTGTAGAGACTTGAAGTTTTGCAGATGGGGCAAAGCCAGTGAAATCCAGGTTATCATTATTCTTGTGATCCCACTTTCAGTCATAGGTTGGCCAAGCTTGGGAAATCCTGGGTCACAAGAGAAAATGTATAGACCTTCTCATTCTAATAAGAATTTGAAGCCTTTTGTGTGTAAATAAGAAATTTGTAAGTTGAATCATTTAAAATGTATTAGGGGAGTGTATTCTTTAAAAATAGCCCTAAATAAAATTCTCCTGTAAGGCAAATAATCATTTTAATAGCAAAAATAAATGCCTGCTACATAGGTCACAAATACGTTTCAAAACAGATATATTGATAACATTTTGATTCTTCTTAAAAATTCTTTAATTACCATATTTTACAATTCCAGTTGGGTACCATTAATAAGGAGCAGGCAATGGGAAAGACTAACGGATGTCTTCAAATAGTTATGGTAAAGTAACAGGCTATATAGAAGAGAGAATCGGCAACATTAGCATTGTTACCCAGGTTTGGGAGTTGCTGAGAGTTGGTTAGATGGTAGGAAGCAAAAATGGCCAGATTTATTTGTTGTCTGTTTCCCCTATCAGATTATAAGTTCCCTGAGTTCTGGGTCTTTGTTTTGTTCAAGGGTGTATTCCCAATACCTAGACAGTGCTTTTACATGATAGGCACTCAATAAATCTTTCCAGATGTTGGTGAGAATGCAGAGAAAATGGAACATTTATATATGGTTGGTGGTAATGTAAATTAGTACAACTTCTATGGACAACAGTATGGAGATTTTGCAAAGAACTAAAAATAGAACTACTACTCGATCTGGCAATCCCACTACCATGTGTCCACCCAAAGAAAAAGAAATTATTATATCAGAAAGATACCTGCATTCTTACATTCATTGCAGCACTTTTTACAATAGCAAAACATCATCCTAAGTGTGCATGAATGTGTAATTGAATAAAGAAAATATGGTGTGTATATACCGTAGAATACTATTCAGCCATAAAAAAGAATGAAATCTTGTCTCTTTTTTGTGAGACAGTATCTCTCTCTCACAAAGTGCAAGAGGTGCAGTGGTGCAGTGGTGTGATCAAAACTCACTGCAGCCCCAAACTCCCGGTTTCAAATGATCTTCCCACCTTAGCCTCCTAAGTAGCTAACTACAGGCATGTGCCATCATGCCTGGCTAATTTTCTAAAATTTTTATAGAGATGGGGTCTGGCTATGTTGCCCAGGCTGGTGTTGAACTCCTGACCTCAAGCAGTCCTCCCACCTTGGTCTCCTAATATGCTTGGATTACAGGTATGACCACACCTGGCCAGAAATCATGCATTTTACACAACGTAGATGGAACTGGAGGCCATTATATTAAGTGAAATAACTCAGAAGCAGAAAGTAAATTACCGCATGTTCTCACTTATAAGTGGGAGCTAAATAATGCATAAACATGGACATATAGAGTGGAATAATAGACACTGGAGACTCAGAAAGGTGAGAAGGTAGAAGGGGGTGAGGGATGAGAAATTACCTAATGGGTACAATGTACAATATTTGGGTAATGATTGCACTCATAGCTTAACCTTCACCACTTCACAACATATCCATATAACAAAACTGCTCTAGTACTCCCTAAATATATAAAAATAATAATTTTAAAAACCTTCCTGAATGAATATAATAAAATCTATTAGTTACATCTCAGCCAAGCTGAAAAATTTTATCATTAAAAAATTCATTATGGAGTCAACTAACATATATGTAAATGCAAGCACCTAAGACACATAAGACACATATATAAATACACATAGACACACATGTTTTATCAAACATTATAGAAAGAAAACTTTTTCTCCCACAAAACACTGCATTTTAAAAACTGTAACCCGTTATAGTGAATACTGGCTCATGTGACACATCCCAACAACACGATATGAGCTCCATAAGACCAGAAAACAGACACAATAAGAACATTTCCCTTTCTGCTGTTTCCTGGTAAATAATACCAACTATATTAATTGAAAACAGTCCATTATTGTATATAATTAATTGCAGACAGTCTATTATTGTACATCTCTGAGACTAGAAAATAAATGTGTAGCAGGTTTATGAGGGTAGTATTGATAAATACATGAGTAAGGTAAATGTAGATATGTAATGCAGTAGAGATCAAAAGAATATACATGTAAACAATTTCAAAATACTTATTTTTAAAAAGCAATCCCTAAAATTTTTTTAAAGCTGTATATCAAATTGGTTATATAATAACACCTAGAAAGGATTTATTTGGAGTGAATTTAAAACACGGTACAAGACACTGCAAGGACAATAAACCAAAAAGACATGCTAAGTCTCATTCAGTCATTTTCTTGTTAGTATTAATATTGGTTTTGTTATTTGAAATTATTTTTCTTATAGTGCAGGACAAACACATTATTGGGTTAATAATGTTAGGAATAAAAAATTTCAGTGTAAGAGAAGACCCAATTAGAAGACATACTTTTGCAGCCACCAAGCATATGAAAATATGTTCAACATCACTAATAACTAGAGAAATGCAAATCAAAAACACAATGAGGTACCAGATAAAGAAAATGTGGTATATACCCACCATGGAATACTATGCAGCCATAAAAAAGAATGAGATAATGTTTTTTTGCAGCAGCATGGATAGAGCTGAAGGCCATTATCCTAAGCAAAATAATGCAGGAACAGTAAACCAAATTTTACATGTTCTCACTTATAAGTTGGCACTAAGCAACAAGAATACATAGACACATAGAGGGGAACAACAGAGACTGGGGCTTTCTTGAGGGTGAAAGTTGGAAGGAGGGAGAGGATGAGAAAAAATATTGGGTACTATGCTTAATACCTGAGTAATGAAATAATCTGTACACCAAACCCCCATGACAAGGGTTTACCTATATAGCAAACCTACACATGAACCGCTAAAATAAAAGTTAAAAAAAAGAAGATCAAAGAACAATGTAAAATGCTGTAATGTTAAACAGAATTGGAAATATCATCGTAAACTCAAGATTTTTAAGAATATATTTTTCCTAGATGTACAGGCTGAAATGGCTAGAATCATGGCCAACCCAGTAGAAAAGAGCACCCTGGTATCTAAATTCTGGGCTTTAATACCATTTGTTAGTACAATGAACCAGGACTCCTAAAGAAATATGTGATACCAAGTCTGGGGCAGGATAAGCACAAGGTGAGCCAGGGAGATTTTATGCCAAAAAGTTAGAATAATTTTGAAGATTAATGGAGTCCTTTAAAAGGAAACTCAGGCCAGCTTGAGCTGGTTCCTACTGGTCTTAGTTGTGATGATTTGGGCTTTGCAATGGAAGAATCAGGCCATCATCATGCTAATCTAGTGGTCAATATTGACATCACTAATATGGGACAAACAGATATTATGGGTTTCCTAATGTAATGCAATATGAAGTATGTACCATCTATGATATATTCCAGCCAAAAAATTCCAGCATGATCTAACTTTTAGATTTATCTTCCAGTTTCCCAGAAATATAGGAGATAGATGAACAGCCTAAATAAGAGCTTCTCAAACTATAGTGAAGCCAATACTTTTATAGATTAAAAGCAAATTACCTTTTAAAAAACACATTTTTAAAAGACAAACAATATTTCTGGTTTATTTTTTAATCTATATATAGTCAAATAAAACTGTCTTTTCTTTTTAAAGCTTCTGATTTTCCTTTTAAGGAGTTTTTTTCTAGGCCCTCAGTTATACATGTAGTCTCTCTAATTTTCTTCTGTTTCTTTTCTTTAAAAATTCATTTATTGGTGAAACCCCATCTCTACTAAAAATACAAAAAATTAGCTGGGCCTGGTGGCGGGCGCCTGTAGTACCAGCTACTCGGGAGGCTGAGGCAGGAGAACGGCGTGAACCCGGGAGGGGGAGCTCGCAGTGAGCCGAGATCGTGCCACTGCACTCCAGCCTGGGCGACAGAGCAAGACTCCGTCTCAAAAAAAAAAAAAAATTCATTTAGTATTTCAACATTTCCTTCCATTAATGCTTTATTTTTAATAGGCTGTTACTTTCATCCATCTGAATATCCAATTGTTTTAGTACCACAGATTAAATAAACTGTTGTTTTCTCATTGATACGAAATACCACTTTTGTCATATATGTTTATATATAAACACATACACACATATATGTTGGGAACTATTTCTGGGATTTCTATGCTGTCTCACGGATCTATTTGTCTCCTTCTATGTCATTAAAATACTGATTTGACTACCGTGGCTTAATAGTATGTTTTACTTTCTGTTAAGGCAAGATTCTCACTCTTTCATTCTTTGTAGTAGTGTTTTTTTCCTTATGCTAATCTCAGTTTTTCTGCTAATTTCTCAGATTTTCTACAAATTCAGTATCTTCAAGGGGTTACAAAAGATATTTTTATCTCTTCTTTTTCCATGTTAATGCCAATTATTTTATTCTCTTATTTTATTGTGTTTGCTAGAACTTCTAAAACAGTTCTGAATAATTATTACAGCAGGATCACCTATATTGTTCCTGTTTTCAATTAAAATGGCTTCAATATTATACTGTTTACTGAAGCCAACACCAAACATTATTCTAAATAATCTTTATCATATTTAGTTTCTTTCTATGCCGATTTTGGTTTTGTTTGTTTCAGCTGGGATTGATTATCGAATTTTATCAACTTCCATTTCATAATCTATGAATATGATCACTTTTGTCCCTCAATTTGTTGACATAGCAAAGTATGTATTGGCTTTCCTGATATTTAAACTGTCTTTACATTTTTGGAAAAAAGAATTTGTATTTGATTACAGTGTATTCCTTTGATATCTTGCTAGATTTCATTTATAATTTTTGCCACTATATTCATAAGTGAGATTGGTCTATGGCTTTTTTTTGTACTTAACAGATTGGTATTAAATTTTTGTGAATATGAATTGAAAAGGTTTGCATCTTTCAGTGGTGCCTGAAATAATAACATCAGAATATTTCAAATTTCTTTTTCTTTCTTAAAAACGAGGCATAATTTACATATTTTTTTAAAAAGCTAGTTAGAACTCAGCTGTAGAAATATTTGGTCCTGATATCTTTTTAGAAGCTAGTATCACCAAGTTTCAAATTTTCACATGTGGCAATTTGTACATTAAAATTTTCTTATTTGGGGACCGATTTTGGTGATTTATGTCTTACTAAGAAATACTCATGCAAAAATTTCAAATATGTTGCCACAGAAGTGCATTTAATTTTTAGTCTTCTGGATCTATATTATTTCTAATCTTGTATATTTTTTCCTTTTTCTTTAATCTATGCTCAGGAAGAATTTAAGGTTAAGTACAAAGTTTCCTTACTTTTAGTTTTTCTTCTTTAATAATGAAAGTACTCTAAATATGCCTTTCACTATATCCCATTTATTTTTGAAAGAAGAGTTCTTTTCAATGCTTCCTTTGATTTCTTTTTGCTCCAAGGACTATCTTAATTACATTTTATAACTTCCCAGTAATTAAGGTTTAATATTATATTATTATTTCTTTCTACTTGATTGACTTTTAGATCAGAGAATATGGTCTATAAAATCTCCACTTTTTCTGATTTCAAGGTTTTCTTTGTAGCCCACTACATACCAATTTTTTCACAAATGTTCTAAGTCATACAAAGGAGACATATTACTCTAGTCAAATAATGCAAGAATACGATACATTGAATTTATTGATTGTATTATTCAATTCTTTTATAGCCCACTAATTTTTGCCTGTTAAATATATTACTGAAAAAGAAATGTTAAAGTCTTCCACAAATTGTATTGTCATCAAGTTTTCCTTGCATTCTTCATTTTCTTCATTGTTTTTGTATTATATCAAGGGCTAGCAACAATGTAGAGCTCAGGAATGCTCATGCACTGGTAGCGAGAATGTAAACTGGCACGCTTACTTTAAAAAACAATTAGTATCATCAAGTACAACTGAAGATACCCATAGCTGTGATCACTGCTTCCAAACCTGGAAATATCCCCACCAGCACCAGGAGACCTAGATATGAGAATGTTCACTGCTACAATTGAAATATTAAGAAATTGTAAGCAACCCAAATATTCATCAACTGTAGAATTAATAAATAAAGCATAATATATCCATAATAGCTGCTGTACAGCAATAAAAATGAATGAATTATAACTACATGCAACATAATGAATAAATTTCAGGGATGTAATAGTTTTGAATGAGAAAAAGCAAGGTACAGAAAAAAGGCACAAGATTTTATTTATATGAAGCTCAAAAACATTTAAAACTAAACAATATGTTAGAAGTACACACATATGTTGTAAAACTACAAAGAAAACCTTGAAAAACCATTTCTTTCATTAGTAACTTGCTCACATTTTGAGATGAATGTTTGATACCTGCATTCTGCAACACTTGAAAAAGTTAACTATATATAATATTAAATACTACCCTGATTAAAAAATAGGTCTTATTTTCACCTTAGAAAATTTTTTGTTATAAATATATTTTAAATTGACATCTTTCTCTTTTTTGGATCTTAACAATCTGTAGTCATCACTGTCTAGCTGCGTATCTCCTGATAGAATCTTCCATGTTGGAAATAGGCAAACTATAATTGAAGCATTTCAAGAAAAGCAAAGTCCAGACCAGGTGGTTCACACCTGTAAATTCCAGAACTTTGGGAGGCCAAGGCAGGAGGACTGCTTGAGCCCAGGATTCTGAGACCAGCCTGGGTAACACAGCGAGACCCCATCTCTTCAAAACATAAAAAAGCAGCCTGGTATAGCGTCACACACCTGTAGTCCTAGCTACTCTGGAGGCTGAGGTGGGAGGAACACTTGAGCCCAGGAGGTCAAGGCTGCCGTGACCCATGCTCACACCACTACACTCCAGCCTGGGAAACAGAGCAAGACCTAGTCTCAAAAAGAAGGCAAATAAATAAGTATTACATACATTTTAAGTATATATATGTAAGTACATATAAGCTTCGTATATTGTTATGATCTTTAGTTAGAAGTCTTAGATTTATCTACTTAGACGGTAACCTCTGCAGAGCATGACTTTAAGTACAGATTTTGTATTTTAATCCCTTCAGCTATGGTCATAGAGTATATTACTTAATTACCTAGCTACTTAAGCAAATTTCCTTGGTCAAACCAACAATGTTGAAACATAAGGAAAAAGAAAACTAGTCATTTTATGTAAATCTACATAACTATAAAAAAGAAAAGTATCATGTTCACTCAACAGTGCTAAAAATAAAAATGCTAAAGGATGCATCCCACCCTTTCTTTTAAACCCAACACTGCCAGCAAGTTGATGATGATACCTCTTCAGGAGGGAGCCCAGACATGACATAATTCACTATGTGTGAATTTATTTAAATTTTCCATGAAACCAAATTTATTTTCAGCCAATATGAACCAATCATCTTAGAGATTTCTCAATTACTTTGTACAAAAATAATTCTTACATGTGAAGGATTGAAGAATATGCCACTTCAAAATATGCCACTTTGACATAAGAATTATTTTGAACTGAAGTCAATTAAAAAGAAACAGACACAAAAACAGCTCTCTGCCCTCCCCTTTCTACCAGGGAGGGCAGGATAATTCTTATTTGTCCAAGACAACTCTAGATTTAGTCCAGCGATGGCACCAGAGGAAGCTACATAACACACCAATCCAACAAAATAATAATATAATAAAATCACTAATTATTGAAAGCTACTAATCTAAGTATTTAATATATGGAATAGGCATCGTTTAAAAAAATTTAAGTGAAGTGTTTCCAGATGTTAAAAAATATACAGTACATACAGTATGAAGTCTTTATACCACATCTACTGTATACATGCATGTGACAAAGGCTACTATATTTCAATATGAATTTCTGTATCTCATAGTGCTATTAGAAATACTATTTTGTAGGTAAGAGTTTATGGTTATGAATAATAATAAAAGTAAGGCACATATTATCAACTCCTGAATAATGTCCTGCAGCTTTACCATGTCAAGTCAATATTTGTATTTCTAGAGCAGTAGTTCTCAAACTTTTTAGTCTTAAAAACACGTTTGGCCAGGCTCAGTGGCTCACGCCTGTAATCCCAGCACTTTGGGAGGCTGAGGCAGGCAGATCACTTGAGGTCGGGAGTTTGAGACCAGCCTGGCCAACATGGTGAACCCCTATCTCTACTACAAATACAAAAGTTAGCTGGGCGTGGTGGCACGCACCTGCACTCCCAGCTACTTGGGAGGTTGAGGCAGGAGAATCGCTTGGACCCAGGAGGTGGAGGTTGCAGTGAGCTGAGATTGCACCACTGCACTCCAGCCTGGGTGATAGAGTGAGACCCTGACTCAAAAACAAACAAACAAACAAACAAACACATTTACACTCTTATATATTGTTGAGAACTCCCTAATAGCTTCTGTTTATGTGAGTTATATCTATTTATAATTATCTTATTAGAAACAAACACTGAGAAATGTACGAAATATTTGTTAAATCATATGATATGCAGCTTCTTAGGTAGCCCAATGATCCCTGCCTCCCGGTCTTCATGCCCTGGTGTAATCCACTTCCCTTGAGTGTGGCCTGGACTTATTAATTCCCTTGAATACAGCAGAAATGATGGAATGTTACTTCAGATATTAGGTTACAAAAAGGCTGTGGCTTCTGTCTTCCTCGCTCTTTCTCTCTCTGAATCCCCATCTCTCTCTAAGGAAAACCAGCTACCATGTTGAGAGCTGTCCTATGGAAAGATCCATGTGGCAAGGAACCAATGTCTCTGGCCAACAGCAATGAAGACCTGGGTCCTGTCAATAGCCATATAGTGAGCTTAAAAACAGATCCTCACCCAGTGAAGCCTTAAGATGACTGTCACCCCACTGACAATTATAGCTTTGTGAGAGACCCTGAGCCAGAGATACCCAACTAAGCTGCACCTGGACTCCTGACCCACAGACACAATAAGATAATAAATATCAACTGTTTTAAGCTGCTAAATCTTGTGGTAATTTTTACATAGTAAAATAAAACTAATACAATTCATTTAAAACTAACAATAACATTTTCTATGAAAAATAACTATTTTCTAAAATAAAAAATGCAGTAAGCTGAGCGGTACTGTTTGCATTTTTGCAAATCTCTTCAATGTCTAGTACTATAGAAAACATTTGTTTTCTATATCTGCTTCTGAATTTAAGCTGTTGAAGTACATTGTTTTGGGTGAAATACATAAAGAAAATCCTGCTTCACACTGATATGTAATTATAAAAGAAAGGAGTATTGTAATAGTTTTTCCAGATAACAGTGGGCATTACTCTTTGATCCTACAGCAGCACTCAACAAATGATGCCTCGGCACGGTGGCTCATGCCCCTAATCCCAGCACTTTGGGAGCTCGAGGCAAGAGGACTGCTTGGGGTCAGGAGTTCGAGACCACCCTGAGCAACATAGCAAGACCCAGTCTTTACAACAAATTAAAAGAATTAATCTGGTGTGCAGGTGGCTGAGATGGGAGCAGCACTGAGTCTAGGAGTCCAAAGTTACAGTGAACTAAGAGCTAGGATTGCACCACTGCACTCCAAGCCAGGGGACAGAGCAAGACCCTGTCTCCAAATGAAACAAAACAAAACAAAACGGTAATTTCTTAAAGATTAGGTGCAACCTAAATACCATATCAATGAACTTTTTATGCTCTGTTACATTAAAATTTATAAATCTATCCTCCACTTTGGCTCATTTACTAATGCATAATTTTATAACATCATGCATTGATTATTTGAATAATATTGGTTCTCTCAATATCTTTGCATAGCAAATTACCCCAACTCAGCAACTTAAAACAATAAACTTTTGTTATCTCACAGTTTCTTTGGGTAAGGAATTTAAGAGTGGCTTAGCTAGGTGGTTCTGGCTTGAAATCATTCAAGAGGTTGCAGTCAAACTGTTGGCTGGGCTATGGTCTTCTCAGGACTCAACTGAGAGATGGTCCAATTCCAAGCTCACTCGTGTGCCTTTTGGCTGCTTGAGAAGATCTACTCCCAAGTTCACTCCCATGGTTGCTGGGAACCCTCAGTTCCTTACCATGTGGCCTCTCCATAGACTGCTTCAGTATGTCCTCAGCTGGCTTCCCTCTCTCAGGGCCACCTCACAACCTGGCGGATTGTCCCATGGTGAGCAGTTCAAAAGAAACAGGGGTGGCAAGGAGAGACACACAGAGAGAGAGAGACAGAGAGAGAACAAGATAGTCTGCTCAAGATGGGAGCCACAGTCATTTTATAACTAATCTCAGTATGATAGCTCATCACTAGAGACAATCAACTCCACAATCAAGGGGAGGGAAGGTAACCTCCGTCTCTTGTAGGGCGCTGTATTGAAGAATGTGTAGCCACAGCTACAAAACCACCACAAATTGTCAAGCTCATCATTGTGGATGCAAGTTTTCCCGAGTTCTAATTTTTGCTTTAAAGCTCACATTTATCATTGGCAATAAACACTGTCAATTGTTTTCCTTGAAATGACAGACTCGCTTCTTTTACATTCGAGAAAATACCTGCCAAATACCCAGCTCCCTATAACCATAGTTGGGTGTTTTTGTCAGTCATTCTTTCAAGTGAAAATGACATTCCATGAAATGACATTCCATGAAAATGACATTCCATGAAAAAAAAAAAAAGCAGCTCACAGCTCAATTACACAAGTACATTTCCTTGAGGCAATCATCTGTTTCAGTAAGCAGCAGAAGTGCCTATGCCTACTACTTCATATTTAATTACATGGAATGTTAAAAATGATGTGTACCCTGGGGTCAATATTTAATATATGTACTCAAGCTTCTTAAGTAAAACTGATTTCTTCTTTTTTCTTTTGGTACATAATAGAGTGCTTGGGACTTTCATTTGGGAAAATCACTGTGGGAAGGAATAAATAAGGCATTGTTTCATGGAAAAAGGTGTGCACTGCGATCAGATGGGAATTACATTGAGATTGGCAGAGAGGAGGAAACGTGGGAGAGGAAAATAAGCAGACAGTGGGGCTGGAATGAAATGAGCATGTTATGGTCTAGACTAAAGAGAGGGAAGGCTAAGTTCACAGCAAGCTGTGGACTTGATGCAAGCATCTGTGAAGGGAGCCAGTCTGAAATTCTCACAGCAGGCTCCATCTGAAGGGGCAGTGTCAGGCAGACTCCTAGACGCTCAGGGACTAGATTGTTATCTGGCCAGAAATGCAGTAGAAGGTTCCCGGAAGGCTTCCAAGAGACAAATAACCTCGGGTTATTTGCCACTCCTAAGGGCACCAATGTCAGTCATAACCATGCAGTTAAGTAAGAGCTTTTCCTATCTTACCTTTTCTCCTTCCCTCTTGCAGCTTTGAAGAGGCCAAAAGCAGAAACCGATGAGGGAGGAGAGCTGAGGAGAGGAAAAGCAGCTGACCAAAGTTCCCTCACTCTTCCACTGTAGACTTCCAAGCCTGGAGCAAAACTCAACGGGGAATGGGAAGAAGTTTTAAATGAAATGAGATTAACATTTGGTTTATTA